>NW_027097963.1:0-26359 GCF_019320115.1 Miscanthus floridulus | reverse complement strand
GTGCCCTGAGAGCTAGCTACGTCAGACGGTTTCCGTCGAGCACACCACAAGGAAGAACTCGAATAATCCACGTTTTTCCTCTAGGATCCAATAATGAGAACAAGTTTACAATACTTAGTCAATTTCATAAAACAAGAGTTCTTAGAAATACATTATTCAATACTAGGATCAGAGTGCGGAATTTAAACAGCGGAATTACAATAAACATCTAACGGTAGAATACAAGGATCCGTCTGTGCCCACCAGAAGAATTCTCCACACAATAGCTACTCTTCAAACTACACCTATAATAGGGGTAAATAAACCCTGAGTACACAGGTTACTCGCAAGACTTACCCGACTAGTGGGAATAATTTTCCGACTCCAAAGGATATGATAAGCTTTATGGTTTGCTAGGTTTCCTTTTTGAGGAAAGCAATAATAGTAGTGAATTCTTATGTATGTTTCTTATTACCAGTCATGATTAGTTCAGTATCTAACCATTCTATGTAAGCACGTGTTCTATTTTCAAGCAAGAGTTGAGCAAATAGATCCATTTCACCATCTTTCATCTTTCAGTTCTTACAACGGTGCTAGATTGTAGACAAGTCATACCAGATTACCCGGTGATTCGTGAATCAATGTGCCCAGCTGGGTACCCTGAAACACATGACTTGCTTGTACCCCAGGCACAAGCAGGACCAACCCATCACTCTCCTGTCAAGGGGTCTAGGTCCCCGTCCAAACTTGGACTCCAAGCCCCCACACCTGACTTCTAGACTTAGTGTGGTGCTTAGACCTCCACCATCTCCTCCTCCAATTAGTCGGTCCGGAAAGAGCCAGAACCCACGATAAGAGAGCAACGAGCCTTCCCTACTCCCATAAACAAGTATGTGCTCAGGATAATAAGTCTGTGACCTGACTTGAATCTAATGCAATGGGCAGTCCTTAATCGACACGGACAGGGAAAATAGTGTAACCAAGCTATGCCCTGTTGGCCGCAGGACACAACCTCTTATACACACCAATAACCGTACCATATCCCTTCTCGGTCTCCATTTCTTTTCACCATTTTATCATGAGAGTGATAATAATAATCAGCTATTGTGAGTAACGGCAGGTTACTCATGCTACAAAAAACATAAGCATAGCAGCTACTCGACCTAAGCTAGTAGGACTCATAGGTAGGTATATCTATGCATGTAGTTTTAATATAAATACTATAACGTCAATGCACATCATATATATATATATATATATATATTTCCAATGATTATTTAAAATAAGGGTTATACACCGGGGCTTGCCTTAGGCAGACATGGTGTCAGCTCAGTCAGTCAGTGATGGCTCCGGGACCTCCTCCTATACGAGAATCTCATCCTCGTACTCTTCAATCACCTCCTCAAACTCGTGATCTCTGATGGTCATGATATCTGCCAACTCATTCTCTGCATGCATGCGATGATGATCCAACACTTAGCATTAAGGCAACAGCAACTCTTAAAATAAGAATACACATGGTAAACTACTAAGCTAGCTCTAGTGACTAGGATACTAAGCTACCTATCATCTTCATCAAGTAAAGTGTTGGGTTCAACTAACAAACACCTAGCTTTACAAATGAAGAATATATCTTTATTTCTACTAATGATTTAATGTATATTTGAAACAAAGAGCATTTAACTACCCTTATGTTAAGTCTATTCTATAGCTACAAAAATTACAGTGAGCACATAATAATACAATGAAGCTACTGTAAAATTTTCAAAGCTGAAGCTATCACCATTCTACCACAAAAATTCCTACAATTATTTAACCTAATCATATTAAGCACTCTCAAATGATTCCACAGCCACTGGTATCAACAAATTTGTATATGAACTAACTATACTAATAGATAGAGCACAATTTTAGGAACCTAACAAAATTGGTTTCATAATTTTTGGACATCTATAGAATTTGCTATAATTTTCCAAAGATCAGCTCAAAACTAAATTAGAAAAATATTTGCTAATTCGCTAGAAAAAGGAAAACCAATTCTCGCGCGGCCCATCTGTGCGGCCCACATGTGCACGCGCACACGTGGCCCATAGGCATGGCCCACGCGAAGGAGGCCCACACGCGAGGCGGCCCGCGGCGGGAGAGTCCCGCGCGTGTTAGCGTTTTTTTGCAAAAGAGACGTTGCATTTACCCCAATTCGCAACCAAGGACCAACACTATTTTACTTACTCACAGACCCTCTCACTTAACCTCTCGGCCTTTCTCTAATTTACCCACGCGCACGCGGCGGCTCAGTGCGCGGCGGCGTGGCAAGCGGTGGCCTAGCACAGCTGCGCCAGCCACCTAGGACCACCACTAGCTCGATGGTCGGATCGGCCTCCATCCCCAATTCAACCAGCTACACCTAGGGCGGTGGGGCGTGCTGGAGCCAGCCACGACGATACACGGCCGTCCGCATCGGTGGCGTGACCGCCCCGGCAAACTCAAGCATCAACGAACCCATCTAGCTAGCGAGTGAGCATTAACAGGCTATCGTGAGCCTAGCTGCGATGACCATTGGTGAAGAGAGTGGCGGAGAGGAGCTGGCCACATGCAGCCGAGCCGTGCGGTGGCGAACCATGGTGACACGGTCGTGTCAGGGGCGGGGTGGAGCTAGCAGCGACTAAGCCGAGGCATGCATGATGAAGAGGAAGGCAAGGCACACGTACTAGCATGGGCAATTGGGTTCGGGTGGAGGGATGGGAGGTCTGCCCTCGGTCACGGTCGTGGCGCGGCCTTAACGGTGCATCGGTGGGAAGATGCCAAATTGGCGCCTGGCTGGGCCATCATCAAGGCGGTGTGGGGTCGGGCGATGAGGAGACTTGAGGGCAGAGGTGTGGACGAGCCGAATTGAATAGAGGTGACCTATCTCTGGCACACTTGTGGGCGCAAGGCGACGACAGTGGCAGAGAGATGGGAGACAAAGCGAGGACGGTGGTCTACAGCCAGGGATCTACTGTGACACGCCTTGGCAGGACGCGGTTGACGTAACCGCAGCGACCCAGTCTAGCCACTAGCGAACGAGCACGCGCGTGTTCACGCCGGCCTGGCCCACGCGCCGCAGCGTCATCAATGGCGTGACGACGGCGGCTACAACCACGTGCACGGAATCAAACTAGGCCAGGGCATAGAGCATTGCGGCATAGACACGAGCGCAAGGGGTGACAGCAACGGTAGTAGGCGTGTCGCGAGGCACGATGAACTTGGCAGCACGGCCACGCGGCAGCAGCGGCGGCCTCACACGGCAGCGCCCATGACTATTCCCACGGCACACGGCTAGCCCAGCGTGGCAACACGAGGGCGCGCGCGAGGCGCACCGACGTGGCGAAGTCAACCACTGACACACGGTGACCGCGCCGACGTGGGGGAAGCAAACCAGAAACGTGATGTGCATGGATTTTAAAGCTTCTACCGCGACCAAACCATTACTCCTAAACATAAACGGTCTTCACTGCACTCAAGATGGTATATGAGGCTACTTAATCAAGCTGTAATACTACATCACTCTTTAACATAATTCCTCAAAATAGTTTGCTAAACATAGCAATGTCTAACTGTCAACGGACTTGGAATTTTTTCTAAGTTTTGAGTTGAACTCTATTTCAAATTGCATTTCTAAGCTATTGAAAATATTAGCTAGCAATGTTGTTTTTCAACAACAAGTATTTCATCATCTTCTACAAAGTTCACACTCCAAACTTTATTTAAGCCCCCATATATAAGTTCTATAGTAATTTTACTCAATAAAAATTGCTTTACAACCATACTTGATAATTGTATGAATCGTGGAGTAACTTTTCGTTTTGCATTCTTATTGATCGTTTTAGTTGAAATACTTCACCTATTTGTTTCATCACATGCATTACCCCATAAGTATGATGCTCATAACGTGTTTTAGTAAATGATTTAGGGTGTAACACCGAGGGTGTTACAATAACGCACTACCAAAATGGTGGAATTCTCCTAATATTTTTAATTAGTAATAAAACACTACCACTAGTCATAGCACAAGAAAATCTCACTAGAAGATATTTAGTAGGGAAAGTTTGTACTAAATTTTAAATGCCAAAACACTAGAAGAAGCCCACATTATTAGGAGAAATCTAAAATTTTGGTTGTGACGCTTCTATGTCTGTCAGTTACACACTGAAAAAATAGTTACACACTGCAAATGGTGAACTAAGAGAGTTTCAATGCGTAGTGCATGTCAAAAATTATAGCTCCAAATTATAATAAAGATAGATGTTTGATGAATAGATTGATCATGAGAGCAAGCAGTCATTAATGCAAATATGACGATTCAGTAAAAAGGCAAATAAAAAATTTAACCAAGTGCATGTTATTTTGGAAATAAATTAGATGGGCGAGGGACACATCGATGCTTAGGTGCACTCCCCTCCCCGATAGACGCCCGAGTCCGACGGCATTGCACGCGCAACATCTGGAGTTGAAGCCGCGGTCTTCTCTCTCTCCTCCCCGATGGATATGCAAACCAGTGCGAGGACCACGCTCCAGCTCCAGATGCGGCGCATGCGATGCCGTCGGGCTCTATGTGGCATCCATGGGGGAGGGGAGCGCACCTACGCGTCCGTGCGTCCCTTGCCCACCCAATTTATTTCCGTTATTTTTAGAAAGAAAGTAATTTGGAGCACAACGGACAAACTGCTATAAACCGATAGCGACAAAAAGGAAAACACTAGCTGGATATCATAAAGAAAGGGGACCAGAGAGTCAGATGCAGAGAGTTTCTTAGGGTGTGTTTGGTTCCTACAGGAAAATTTTAGTCCCTGTCCCATCGAATATTTGGACACATGCATGAAGTATTAAATATAGACGAAAAAATAACTAATTGCACAGATTGTGGCTAATTTGCGAGACGGATTTTTTAAGCCTAATTAGTCCATGATTCCACAATGTGGTGCTACAGTAAATATGTGCTAATTGCGGATTAATTAGGCTTAATAAATTCGTCTCGTAAATTAGTCTCCATCTATGTAATTAGTTTTATAATTAACTTATATTTAGTTCTCCTAAATAGCATCCGAACGTCCGATGTGACATGGACTAAAATTTAGTCCATGGAACCAAACACCTCCTTAGGCTCCGTGCCAGCTTACTACTACCCCATCATAAATATAAACCTCATTTTTCCAGAAATCAAACAATCACGTTTCTTCTGGCTAACCGTTGTTCTAGAGCATCCAAATGTTGCGATGACCACCGGTAGATTTGTATTGCCCCCAAGATGCTAGTGAAGATTCTTAAACTTGACTTTGTGATTCACTCGAGAAGAGAATAGAGTTGAAAGAGACTTAACCTTTGTGACTTCCTCATCAACAAAGATGTCGATGACAGGTTAAATCTTGTGTATGTCCCTTGTTGTTGTTGATATTATTTTCTAGTATATATATAGTTAAACGTAAAAAAGTTTGACTTTTTTAGAAGTGAAATGTGTAATTATTTTAAGGCAAAAGAAGTATAGCCATGATAACCCTTTATTGCACTTTCACACAATAACGAATACAGTGATACAAGAAAGCATAAGCATACAGAAGTACTACCATGCAAATACGGCACAATCAAACCGAATACAGAGTAAAAATAATTAACTGTTTCAGCCGTGTAAATCACTTTTCAGCGTATCTGTGACCGTGATGTGCAGGCCTGCTGCTGGCTCATGAGCTCCATGGCGGAGTCGACGAGCGAGCCGACGCTGACGGCGCGGCGGCTGAGCCCGACGCTGCCCGAGAACACGTTGAAGCGCTCGAGGCCGGAGGTGGTTTCCGCGACGCGCCTCTGCTCGGCCTCCATCCCGAGCTCCACGAAGAGCGACACGAAGCGCGCGTCCGACCGCATCAACGCGATGGCGAGCTCCAGCGTGTACAGCCGGATGCGCGGCACCTCCAGGGACGGGCGGCTGTACTCCCGCAGGACCAGCACCAGCGTCCGCGCCAGCGCTGTGTCCGTGACGCCCGCCGTGGCGAGGCTCGCCCGGAGCTCCCCAGGCTGCATGAACCGGAACATCTGCGCCGCGAGGCCGAGGGAGATGTTGAGGAGCTTCGTCTTCTCCACCATGATACTGCGCAGCACCTGTGTTTCAGAACGAAGAAAGAAAAAAGATTAGGAAACGGTTGATGACCAATCACACCATAGCCGATGCACTGTGCACAGAGTGTACTGCCAGAAACTACCTTGGTGGCGCCGGCGGTGACTCCTCTCAGTGTAAGCTGCCACTCGTCCCCAGCGTAGGTGCACAGGTTGCGCAGGATCCTTGAGGCGCTGATGACGACGACGGGATCACTCAGCGCCTCGACCAGCCGCTCCACACCTCCGCCGAACGCCATGATGATCGCGCCGCAGTTCCTGCGGCTGTCGAGCGCCAGCATCGCCAGAGCCTCGCCGGCCTCCACCCGGACAGCGTCCTTGTGCCGGTCGGGCGCTGCCTCCTGCTTTTCCGGCAAGAACATCGCCACCAGCGTGCTGAGCACACCCCCCGTGCCGCCGATCATCTCCCTCGCCTCCTCGTCCATGGCGAGGTTCGTCAGTATCTCGATCGCCAGGCGGTGCAGCTCGGACACGTCCTTCTCGTCGTGCTGCTGCTGCAGCACCTCCCTGACGTTGCTCACGGTGAACACAATGTCAGACAGCTCCCTCCGGAGCACCTTTCCGGTGGTCCCCGTCGTGCTCGCCAGCCTCTTCACAACGCGGAGCGACTGCTTCACCGCCTTGAGGCGCATGTCTGTCGGCGGCCCCGTCGCCGGCCCGTTTGCTATTATGCCCGAGTAGGAGATGATCTTGTCGAGAAGGCCCCTAGTCTTCCCGATCTTGTCGCAGTTGTCGTGGTCGCGCGCTAGCTTGTTGAGGATGGACAGCCCGAGGAGGTTGAGCTCGTCGAAGTCGGCGTAGAGCAAGGAAGCCACGGACTCCATGGCGCCGGGAATGCCGGTGACGCGGAGCGCGTTGACCTTCCTTCCAGTGAGCATGAACACGACGACCGCCGCAGAGCGGCGCACGTCCTTCTCCGAGGCGTTCTTCCAGCTGAGCATCTCGATAAGGCGCTCGATGGCGGGTCCGGACGTGCCGATCTTGCGGAGCGTGGCGTCGGCGAAGCGGTCGGACTCGACGAGCGCCGCTAGGATGCTGGCGCCGAGGCGCTGCTCGTCGTGCGAGCCCGCCGTGAGCAGGTCGTCGGCGTAGGATACGAGGTCCATGTGCAGGCCGTCGAAGATGCTGCCGTTAAGGCACCGGGAGTAGGAGTCGTAGAAGAAGCGGCGGACGGCGACGGCGCGGCAGGCGGTGGCGAGGTGGCAGTCCTTGGCGACGCGCTCGAGCAGGCGGTGGTGGCCCACCCTCCACTCCCACAGCGCCTTCTCGACGAGGAACAGCAGGGCCTCGGCGAGCGCGAGGCCGTAGAATATGTCGAGCGCGGAGTGGCGGTTGACGCGGGCCTCCTCGCTGCCGCCGTAGCGCTGGTGGACGAGGCGGACGAGGGAGAGCGCGGCGCAGGAGGACGCGGACAGCAGCTGCAGCCAATGGAAGACGCGGCCGACGGCCCACGACACGGGCGCGCGGCCCGTGGTCTCGTGCTGCCACTCCAGCTCGTGGCTGCGTCCCAGGATCCGGGCGCCCTCCACCAGCAGCAGGGTGGTGATGCACCAGAAGTCGGTCTGGCCCAGCGTGATGGCGAAGCCGCCGAGCAGCACGACCGTGGCCCAGATGAAGCCCAGCGTGCCGAGCCGGCTGGCCGCCTTCTCGAGCACCGCGAGCTGGAGCGCCAGCATGGTCAGCCGGCGCTCCGGCGGCGGCGCATCGTCTTCGTCGCCAACGACGGTTGCGCGGACATGCGGGGTCATCACCGACTTCTGCGGCTCGAACAGCGTCGGCAGCTGGTCGGGGATCAGCACGCGCACGCTCCGGGTGGCAAGGCTCACGCGGCGATCCATTATTGCCGACTGCAGCTTTGCTCTGGACACGAGCTATCTGGGTAGCGAGCAGTGTGACGCGCTGACACGACGAGTCCACTAAGCTTGGTTTAGCACACTGGCATCTGCCGATTATTTATAGGCAAGTGCAGCTAGCTGTTAAGGTGCTGTGCAGTGCAGCATGCAGATATTTGGAAGCGGGATGCATGTGTTCATAGCGTACGTACGGTACGTACTTGCATTGGAGCTTGGAGGAGATTCGTGGCAGACTGGCAGGCATTGACGCATGTCTCACGTTGACATGTGGTCGATTTCTTGCGTGCATTTGGAGGTTTATTCCAGGCCTTGACGGGAAGGAGATGCTCTCTCCTTTCTTCTTGTTACAAAACTCGGTTGCCGAATGGGGCAACAGCGCCAAACGCATGCCCTGGGCGTTGGATGCCAACGTGTTCTCTGCTATTCCCGGTCAAAAAAAAAAAAGATTAAGTCTACTTTTAGCCCCTCAACTGTAGGGTTCGTCTAATTTTGATATTCAACTACAAAACCGTCTAAAGCTAGTACCACAACTATAAAAACCGTTCACTTTTAGCACCTGATGGGCGCGGGTGAGACTGTTTTGTCCAAAGTGGAGCGGTTTTGTCCATCTCAGTGACATGTGGGGTCCACGCGTCATCGACTCAACCCCTCCCTCTCCATCCTCACGGCCACTCCCCCGACGCCTCCTCCCTCCGCGCGCAGCAGGGCGGGCGCTGCTCCCTCGCGCGGCACCCTCGCGGGCGCTGCTCTGGGCCGCGCTGGCGCTACTCCACGCCGCGCACGCAGGCATGGCCCGCCTCGTCGCGTCGACGCTGTCCCGCGCGCAGCAACGCCGCGCGCGGAGGCCGGCAGGTCCGTGGCCGCTCCCGCGCTCGCGCCCGGCGGTGGCGCCGGGGTGATGATGCCGGCAGGTCCGTGGCCACACCCGCGCTCGCGCCCGACGGCGGCGCCAGGGTGATGATGCACGAGTTCCGGCACGCGCGGGCAGCGGTGGAGGAGGCCAACGACGCCGTCAAGCGCGGCGGCGATGTGGCGGCAGCCGCGGTGGAGGTGGGACTACGCGCGGCCGCGCTCCAGGCCGCGCGAAGGAGTAGCGCCGTAAGCTCTTTAGAACACGTCGGGCCCGTGGAACGCCCGGAAGCGGCAGCTGTCGGTGCCGAGCATCCGGGCGGCAAGCGCGTAGTTGGCCGCCTCGACCTCCGCCACCTTCTTCCTCAGCTCTGCCGCCTCGTGCTTTGCCTCCACCTCGCGCGCCTTCGACTCTGCCGTGGCACGCCGTGCCGTCTCCTCGCGCTGGTGGAGCGCCGCCACCCCATGGTTGAGTACCTCGTTGTCGTGCTCCAGAGCCTCCTGTCGCCTGTGCTGCTCCGCCACGCCGGTGTGCTCCAGCGCTGGTCGCCGATAGCCACGTGCACGAGTTGTGCGCGGACGGAAGGTGACAGAGCTAGCCATGGCGCTGCTGGCATCTGGCGGAGCTGTGCGCGTGTGTGGACGGGCGCGCGGCGATTTCCTACAGGCGAGCTGCAAGGTGGTGGCGTAGCGGCCGGAGTTCTGCGCGAGACCACCGTGCGTGTGCCGGAGGTGTGCCTCCCGGGTGCCGACATCGCAGCCGCCAACCCCGGCGCAGGGCGTGTCCGAGACGGCCGTGCCAGACGCAGACGCGCAGCAGCAGCACCTCCTGCTACGCCAGCTCATCATTGAGCTCCCGTCGACGTGGGCCAGGGACGAGCGCTGTCTTC
Source organism: Miscanthus floridulus (assembly GCF_019320115.1). NCBI lineage: Eukaryota > Viridiplantae > Streptophyta > Magnoliopsida > Poales > Poaceae > Miscanthus > Miscanthus floridulus. Next base: position 16,644 of record NW_027097963.1, on the reverse strand, counting down.
GACGGCCCTCCCCGGTGACCGTCCCCACGCCGTCTTCGGCGACCCACCTCGTGCTCATGCCCGCTCCCTTCTTCCACCTTGTGCTCGCGCCCGCTCCCTTCTTCCACCTCGTGCTCGCGTGCGGGCGAATTCATGGTGGCGCCCGTAGCAACAGCAATTGGCGGACCACGCCACCTCGGCGCCGGATGGCATGGAATTGAGATGGACCGAGCCGGAGCCAATCCCTAGCCCCGCCGTTGCCCGCTGAGGAGCTCACCGTGCTCGTTGGGGTGCACACCGAGGTGCCCGCCCTGATCGTTGGGGTGCCCACTGAGGAGCTCATCGTGCTCGTTGGGTTGCCCATTGAGGTGCTCACTGACATCCTGCTATCCTACGCGGGGCCTCCTTGAAAGCTCTAGTTTGGTTTTGGTGAATTGATGAAACCCTAAGTGCTAACCTAGTTTATCAAGTGATCATGAGATAGGTAGCACATTCCAAGTGGTGAAGCAAATGAAGATCATGACATGATGATGGTGATGCCATGGTAATGATCAAGTGCTTGGACTTGAAAAGAAGAAAGAGAAAAAACAAAAGGCTCAAGGCAAAGGTATAAATGGTAGGAGCTATTTTGTTTTGGTGATCAAGACACTTAAAGAGTGTGATCACATTTAGGTTCGATAGCTGTACTATTAAGAGGGTGAAACTCGTATCGAAATGCGGTTATCAAAGTGCCACTAGAAGCTCTAATTCATTACATATGCATTTAGGATCTAGTGGAGTGCTAACACCCTTGAAAATGTTTGTGGAAATATGCTAACACATGTGCACAAGGTGATACACTTTGTGGTTGGCACATTTGAGCAAGGGTTAGGAACTTCACCGGCGGAGTGTCCGAGTGCGAACAGTCCGACGGTGCCACCAGCGCCCTAGACAGAAAAGATGGAGGTCACTATAAGTGATCAGACGCTGGTCTCGGTTGGACCGGTGCGTCCGGGTCAGTGGCAGCAGAGGGCGCGTAGCGTCAGTCTCTGACCGGACACTAGGTCACTTGGTGATCGGACACTGATAGGGTGCATCCGGTCCAGCTGATGTGGCAGCGCACAGGGGAGTCGCCGTGTGACCGGATGCTGGGTGTGTCCGATCGTGCATGACCGGATGCGTCTGGTCGTGAAAAGTTATCTCTGGATGCTTACTGGAAACGATAGGACGCTGGGGTTCAGCGTCCGGTCACTTTGAGCTACTACGTTCGGTCATCACATGATCGTTGAGATCGAGCGCTCAGTATTTGAAAAGAGGGGACATGTGGCACGCATCGCGTGATCGGACGCTGAGGTCCAGCGTCCGGTCAATATGACCGGAGCGTCCAATCACCCGTGTTATGCCCAGTGAAGGGGTACAACGGCTCTATTTTGTGGGGGCTTCTATTTAAGCCCCATGGCCGGCTCAAGCTAACTCTCTTGGCCATTTGCATTGACATAGCAACCTTGTGAGCTTAGCCAAAGCCCTCCCACTGATCTCCATCATTGATTCATCATCTTTGTGAGATTGGGAGAGAATCCAAGTGCATTGCTTGAGTGTTTGCATCTAGAGGCACTTGATATTCGTGTTTCTCTGCGGGGTTCACTTGTTACTCTTGGTGGTTGCCGCAACCTAGATGGCTTGGAGCAGCGAGGATCGTCGAGCGGAGGGTGGTGATTGTCTCTGGTTCCAATCGTGGTGATTGTGAGGGGTTCTTGACCTTTCCCCAGCGGAGAGCCAAAAGGTACTCTAGTGAATTGCTCATGGCTTATGTGATCCTCATCTTGTGTTGGTTGTGCGGCACCCTATTGAGGGTTTGGCATGTGATGCCAATTAGCGCGTGAACCTCCAAATGAGTGAATCTCCACAACGAGGAGTAGCTTGCCGGCAAGCAACTCCTCGTTGTGGAGATTCACTCATTTGGAGGTTCATGCGCTGTCGGATACCGTGAGAAGGGGTACCCTAAACAAAACCCAAAAAACGACTGCTTGTGGAGGTCTCTGGCGAAGACGTTTGGTGGGACCGGGGTCCGTGCCGACGTCATCTTTGCCAGTTCGTCCGCGGCCTCGTTGAACTTTCACGCAACGTGGTTGAGTTCGAGACCGTCGAACTTGTTCTCTAGGCGACGTACTATCGCGCAGTACACCTTCATTTTGGGGTCATGGTAGCTTGACTCTTTCATCACCTGATCGACGACGAGCTGCGAATCACCCCGTACGTCGAGACGTCGTACTCCAAGTTCGATGGCGATTTGCAGGCCGTTGACGAGGGCCTCGTATTCGGCGACATTGTTGGAGGTGGCGAAGTGAAGCCGGATCATGTAGCGCATGTGTACTCTGAGGGGCGAGACCAGGAGCAGGCCCGCGCCAGCCCCAGTCTTCATTAGAGACCCGTCGAAGTACATGGTCCAGCATTCTGATTGGATCTGAACGGGTGGCAGCTGTGTGTCGGTCCATTCGGCTACAAAGTCAGACAGGACCTGTGATTTGATCACTTTCCGAGGCGCGAAAGACAAGGTTTCCCCCATGAGTTCGATAGCCCACTTGGCTATTCTACCCGAGGCCTCCCGGTTTTGGATTATCTCTCCCAGAGGAAAGGACGACACCACAGTCACCGGGTGGGACTCGAAGTAGTGACGCAGCTTGTGTTGAGCCAAGACTATGGTGTAAACCAGCTTCTGGATGTGGGGGTAACGTGTCTTAGTCTTGAAGAGCACTTCGCTGATGAAGTAAACAGGTCGTTGGACGGGTAGAGCATGTCCCTTCTCCTGCCTCTCGACTACTACGGCCGCGCTGACCACTTGGGTCATCGCAGTGACGTAGAGTAAGAGGTGCTCGCCCTCGGTGGGCAGAACCAGGATGGGGGGGTTGGTGAGCAGTGCTTTGAGCCTAGCGAGGGCTTCCTCGGCCTCGGTGGTCCAAGAAAAGCGCTCGGACTTTCTCAAGAGGCGGTACAGGGGCAGGCCTTTTTCGCCGAGGCGCGAGATGAAGCGGCTTAGGGCCGCAAGGCATCCCATGACCCTCTGCACCCCTTTGAGGTCTCGGATCGGGCCCATGTTGGTCACGGCCGAGACCTTCTCCGGGTTGGCCTCGATCCCACGTTCCGAGACTATGAAACCCAAGATCATGCCTCGGGGAACCCCGAAGACACACTTCTCGGGGTTGAGCTTGATGCCCTTCTCTCTGAGACATGCGAAGGCAACCTCCAAGTCGCCGACGAGATCACCAGCCTTCCTGGACTTGACTACGATGTCATCCACGTAGGCCTCAATGGTTCGTCCGATGTGTTCGCCAAAGACTTGGATCATGCACCGTTGGTAAGTGGCCCCTGCGTTTCTGAGGCCGAACAGCATGGTTATGTAGCAGTACATGCCGAATGGAGTGATGAAAGAAGTCGCGAGCTGGTCGGACTCTTTCATCTTGATTTGGTGGTAACCGGAATACGCATCAAGGAAGGAGAGGGTTTCACATCCTGCAGTGGAGTCGACAATTTGGTCAATTCGTGGTAGTGGGAATGGGACTTTCGGGCATGCTTTATTTAGACCAGTGTAGTCCACGCACATCCTCCACTTGCCACTTTTCTTCTTGACTAATACAGGGTTAGCCAACCACTCTGGATGGAATACTTCCTTGATGAACCCGGCTGCCAGGAGCTTCTGCACTTCTTCGCCGATGGCCTTGCGCTTCTCCTTATCAAATCGGCGCAGGCGCTGCTTTGTCGGCCTGGAGCCTGCCCAGATATCTAAGGCATGCTCGGCGACCTCCCTTGGTATGCCCGGCATGTCCGAGGGACTCCATGCGAACATATCGACGTTCGCACGGAGAAAGTCGACGAGCACGGCCTCCTATTTGCTGTCGAGGGTGGCGCTGATCCTCAGTCCTCGGCCGTCGGGGACGGTGGGATCGACAGGGACGAGCTTGACGGCCTCCGCGGGCTCGAAGGTCCCGGCGCGCCGCTTGGCGTCGGGAACCTCGCTACCAAGCTGGTCGAGATCGGCAATGAGGGTCTCGGCCTCCACGATGGCCTCAGCGTACTCGATGCACTCGACGTCGCAATCGTATGCATGTTTGTACATGGACTCGATGGTGATGACGCTGTTGGGGCCTGGCATCTTAAGCTTGAGGTAGGTGTAGTTGGGGATCGCCATGAACTTGGCGTAGCACGGGCACCCCAAGATGGCGTGGTAAGCCCCCTTGAATTCAACCACCTCGAAGGTGAGGACCTCCTTACGGTAGTTGGAGGGAGTGCCAAAGCAGACGGGTAAGTCGATGCGCCCGAGGGGTCGTGTGCGCTTTCCTGGCACGACGCCGTGGAAGGGCGTGGAACTGCCTCGAAGCCGTGATTGGTCGAGCTCCAGGAGCTCCAGAGTGTTGATGTAGAGGATGTTGAGGCCGCTGCCTCCGTCCATGAGCACTTTGGTGAGCCGGGTGTTGCCGACGATCGGGTCGACGACAAGCGGGTACTGCCCGGGGTTTGGAATATAATCGGGGTGGTCATCCCGATCAAAGGTGATTGCCTCCCAAGACCAATCGAGGTACCGGGGGGTGGCCACCTTGACCGAGAAGACCTCCCGGCGTTCCCTCTTTCGCTGGCGCGCCGTGAGGCATGCCGAGGGTCCGCCAAAGATCATGAAGGCGTTGCGTACCTCGGGGAACCCATCATCTTTATCGCCGTCCCTTCCGCCAGCGCCCCTTTTCCTGGCCTCATCGTCGTCGGGGAGCCCAAGCCTGGCGTAGTAACGCCGAAGCATGGTGCACTCCTCGAGGGCATGCTTCACCGGACCTTGATGGTAAGGACAGGGCTTCTTCAGCATGTCGTCAAATAGCCCGGGGCCCCGGGGGCCTCGGGGATTCCTGCGATCTGTTGTGGCGACATGGACGGCCTCGAGGACCTCCTGCTTCCCTGGGTGACCCTTCTTCTTTTTCTTGGGGACGCGGGTGGGCGAGGCCTCGGGGGCCTTGTCCTTCTGCTTCCCCTTGGCGTCGTTGTTGGGGAAGATGGCTCCAACCGCCTCTTCGCCTGAGGCGAAGTTGGTGGCGATGTTGAGGAGTGCGGCCGCTGTGGTTGGTACGTTCCGGCCTAGTTCTCGGACCAGGTCTCGGCAGGAGGTGCCAGAGAGGAATGCTTGGATGATTTCTGAGTCACCGACGCGGGGCAACTCGGTGCATTTCTTGGAGAAGTGCCGGATGAAATCTCGAAGAGATTCGTCCGGCTTCTGGTGGCAACCTTTGAGGTCCCAGGAGTTCCTAGGGCGCACATAGGTGCCCTAGAAATTCCCGACGAAGACCCTCACCAAGTCGCGCCAGTCGTGGATCTATGCGAGAGGAAGGTGTTCAAGCCAGGCTCGCACTAAGTCTGATAAGAACAAAGGGAGGTTGTGGATGATGAGCAGGTCATCTTCCGCACCGCCTAGTTGACAAGCCAGGCAATAATCGGCAAGCCATAGCTCGGGGTTCGTCTTGCCGCTATACTTTGTGAGGTTGGCAGGTTGCCGGAACCGGGCTGGGAAGTGAGCGTTGCGAATGGCTCTACTAAAGACCCGAGGGCCTGGTGGCTCGGGAGAAGGACTGCGGTCCTCTTCACTGTCGTAGCGACCGCCTCGGTGTGGGTGGTAGCCCCGGACGGCTCCGTCGCCGCGGCGCCATCGCCTGCCAACTACTTTGTGGTCGCCTTGTGCCTCGTGCTGGTCTCCAGGTCGATCGCGCACCGAGGGGGCCCCATTGGCCGTCGGTGCGCGAGCGGGCTCAGGACGGACCGAGGCATCCTGGCCCCAGTGAGGTCGCGCCGTGGGTTGCTCCGAAGTGCCTCCGCGCCGGCGGGAGGCGGAACTTTCGGCCTGCTATATCGCAGCAGTCTCGAGGAGGTCGCGGAGCTCTTCGCGGACCCATCGCCCCTCGGTGGTGGAGGGCTCGGGCATTGCTCGGACCAGCATCGCAGCCGCTGCGACATTCTGGCTAGCGCGATTAAAGATTGGGGGTGGCTCTCCCCCCTCGTTGTCGTTGATGCGGCGATGGACGTCGCGGGCCCTCCCTCGGGCTCCTCCGCCCTCACCGCGCCCTTGCTGCTCCTGCTCGAGAGTGTCCCGAAGCTGTTGCAGAAGGAGTCGGTCTTGCTCGACCTTGGCTTGGAGCTCGCGGAGCTGCTCCAGGTCTGGGCGTCGATGCTCCCTGCGGACGGGATCCTCATTTCGTGCCACCGGGGCTACGAGACGCGGAGGTGTGGCATCGCCCGCCCTTGCCTGGGGCGGGGAATGGTTGCCTGTCCTCTCGTCCTCTTCGCCCACCCTCGGCATCCCGAGCCCGGCGTGGAAGCACTCATGAGATGGATCGTAAGTCCCTTCGTCGTCGGAGTCGGAATAGCCGAGGCAGTAGTCGCTTGCGGCCAAGAACTGGCGCAAAGCCCCAGGGTTGTGGAGTTTAGAGAAATCCACCCTGGGCCACGCTTCGTCCTCGTCTGAGGAGTCGGAGCGGGTGCTCAGGTCGAGAGCGAAGCGTTGGCGGTGTTCTAAGGGATGCTCGTGAGCGGCAGCGTAAGCGTAGGCATAAGAGGCGGCGGCATTTCTCAACCCAAAGGGGTATGGGGACGGTGCCGTCTCCATATTCTGCCCCGTTGGGGTCGGCCTTTCAGGGAGTGGTGGAGCGGAGCTAGACGACTGGGCATCGCCGCGAACCACCGGTGATTTTCCTTCGTCCATGCTCAGGCCAGACAGGTCCCCAGCCAGGGACCCCGTACCAACAGCTGGTCGTAGGATATCGGCGGGGAGTGGCGTGCCGCCCCGGGCTCGCGTAGCGTCGGGGTGGCCTTGCTCGCGTCGTGCCTGGCGAGCGTGGTGAGAGCGGCCGCCCGGGCGCCGCCTGCGCCTGGGCTGCCGGGGCGTGACTTCATCGTCGGACGGTGGGGCTCGAGGGGTGAGGAGCACCATGTCGTACTCATGCCCTAGAGACATGAACTCTAGGCTCCTGAACCAAACTACGGTGCCGAGACGCAATGGTCGTACGGGGTCTGCCATCCGGAACTTGCTAGGATGACGAAGCTGACACACAGACGCCCCTACCTGGCGTGCCAACTGTCGGTGTTTTGGAACCGGGGGTCCCTCAACCAACGAGTGAATTTGTGCTGCGTGCCCCTAATCCCGGATGGTGATGCAAAGAGACATAAGGTTTATACTGGTTCAGGCAATCGAGGCCCTACGTCCAGTCTGAGAGATCGATCTTGTATTCCTTGCATCGGAGTGCTCGTAGTAGGGGGTTACAAGCTAGGTGAGAGAGGGAGCTAGCCCCAGGTCTCAGCGAGGGTGGCGTGGGCTGCTTGAGGCGTTGTTCTCAAGCAGCGTAGAAGTGTGTAGTTCTATCGGTGTGTTCGTCTTTCTGCCTGTCGCTCCCCCTTTAGAAATGGCCCCGGTCCTTCCCTTTTATACTCCAAGGGAGAACCAGGGACGTCCATACATAGCGTTCTATAAGTGGGGGTGGCGTGTCTGAACCCTGTAGCCGGCCACTGTTGTGGTATGGTCAATGGAGTGGCCCCGTCCTTGTCGTGCAGAAGTGACGCGCCGGTCATACTTGATCTTGTGCGTCGTGGGGCTCCAGTACAGCTTGATGCAGGACATGGCGGGCGACGTGCTGGTCATCATGCGATGACGTCGTAGGGAGCAACGGCTCTGTGGATGCCGAGGCCGAGCCATCATGGGGGGCTCGGCGGACATGGATCCTCAGGCTGCCGAGCCCCTGAAGCCAACTGCCGAGGCCTTGGAGGGAATTATTGGTCCTGGGTACTGATTCCGAGGCCACAGTAGCCCAGATGTGGCTCCCCACGCTGCGTTGTCCTCAGAGCAGGAGTTGGCAGCACAGTGAGGCATGGGCGTCAACCATGTGCATAGTGGTTAGCACAGTGGCGGGTAACCCCTACCCAGTCCTACCTCCTGTCCCGTCGGCCGTTCCGCTGTACTGTGCCGAGCATGTGGCCGATGTCAGGGGCAGCAGTTGGCTGAGTTAATGCGACACGACGTTTTGTCAGAGGGACGGATGAAGGAAGAGGCAGCGGAGTGCTGCCGAGCCCGCCTCGTGCGAGACGGAGGGTCAGCGGCCCGGCCGAGGCCTTTGGCGGCGGATCGCTCGAGGTCAGTGGTGAGGGGGCCTCGGGCGAGTCGGAGAATCGGCCGAGGCCAGCGGTGTTTAGCTGGTTTCGATCTTTACGAAGTCTAAGCAGACGTTTTTTGGGTTTTGTTTAGGGTACCCCTTCTCACGGTATCCGACAGCGCGTGAACCTCCAAATGAGTGAATCTCCACAACGAGGAGTAGCTTGCCGGCAAGCAAGTGAACCTTGGTAAAAAATCATTGTGTTCATCATTTGATTCCGAGGTGATTGGTCTTCATTGGTATTCATTCTTGTGATTGTTTGGCTCCTTCCTCGACACGGTGATATAAATGTCTTGCTCACTCTCTTTACATTACCGCAAACTAGTTGTCAAGCTCTTTAGTGTAGCTAGTTGTGAGAGCTTGTTAGTTTGGTTGGTGTGGCTCTTTAGTTAGCTTTTGAGAGCACACTAACTTAGTGTAGTGTCATAGCTATTGCGTGGATAGAAACTATATAAACTAGAATTGTGGTAGGTGGCTTGCTATTTTAGTAGGCTAGCGCAACACTTGCTTCATCTCATAATTGTCTAACCGGTTTGTTAAGTGTTGTTGTAGATTTTTTAATAGGCTATTCACCCCCCTCTAGCCATTAGGACCTTTCACTCCTAGCATGGATGTCGCATCGCTGCCAAAGATGAAGTTGTGCTACCGAGCTCGCCGAGGTGCCGAGGTGCTGTGCTCGCCGTGCTCGGCAGTTCCTCCTCCCAGCGCAGCCGAAGGGTGGGCTTGCATGGCAGTTCCTCCTCCCAACTACAGTGAGCTCGCATGGTGGGGCCGGATGGTGTGGCCAGCGGGAAGAGCTCCTTCTGCCACCATGCTCACCGGGGTGCTGCACACCCACCGCTTGAGGGAGTAGCGCCCGCCCTGCCGTGCGTAGAGAGAGGAGGCGTCAGGGGAGTGGCCATGAGGATGGAGAGGGAGGGGTTGAGTCGATGACGCGTGGGCCCCACAGGTTATTGAGATGGTCAAAACCGCTCCACATTGGACAAAACAGCTTCACCCGTGCCCAGGTGCTAAAAGTGAATGGTTTTCACAGTTGGGGTACTAGCATTAGATGATTTTGTAGTTGAGGGTCAAAATTAGACGAACCCCATAGTTGAGGGGCCAAAAGTGGACTTAATCCAAAAAACTGCACTTAATCAAAGAATATCAACACCTGTGGCTCTAAATAGTTCTATATTATAAAAAGTATATTCCATGATGAATCTATTGATACCTATTTGGCATAACAAATATTTGTAGTTGTTTATATAAATTTGGTCAAAAAATTGGGATATTTTGTGTCGGTGCAAAATTTGACCAACAAGTAAATATTTGTAGTTTTGTCGTGCATTGTGATCGGATGTGGCCTAGCACTCAATGACATAGGATTTATACTGGTTCAGGCGACATGTCCTACGTCCAGTTTCAGTCGGTCGGTGACTTTATTCCTAAGCCTAGGTGCTCGAAGTTTGCTGTGGGGTTACAAACGAGTAGTAATAAAAAGGGGGGTGTTAAACGCCCGGTCGGACTCTGAACTGAATAAGAGAGAGTGACGGGTGCTCTAACGTGCGCTAAGTATTGGAGCGTATGCTCTGTGTAGCTATCGAGTTCTAGAGCTATTGAGTTGTTCGAGTCCTCATGTCGTTGAGTCCTTGAATCGTCTCGCCCCCTATTGGGAGAGAGCGCATCCCCTTTTAGAGTTGAAAGGGGTGGCCTTACGAGTTAGAGAGAAAGAGAGAGAGTGTATACGTGTGCTACCTAGTCTTATTGCCCATGCTGTCGGGTATGAGATGGTCGTCGACGCCCACAATACTATTTATGTTCAGACGCATCTGACAGGCTCTACCATGTTCACCTAGTACGACAAACATCGGCGCCTACAATACTGTTTGTGCTCTGACGCATCTGGAAAGTTGTATAATGCCCATCTGGCATGGCCTGGAGGCATCGTCCCGTAGGTGCATAGGGCATGGCACAGTATGGTCGTTGGTATTGCGGTTGACTTGAGCACCTTACCTTATATGCTCCACCTAATCCTCGGGCCCTCATTGAGCAGGTATCCCCAGTCGGTCGTTCCTAGTCGGCCCCGACCGTGTCAGTCGGGAAAGAGCAGCAGGCAGAGGTTTGGCGTATCCTTGGTCGGAGAAAGAGGTCAGAATTGGATTGTAGTTCCACCTTGGCCAGGCCTTCTAGCCGGGGACCGGATTGTTGTCTCAGCCTATCATTATGTATCTGGGCCGGCCTAGGCACGTGTTGTTGCTACGTCACCTGTTGGGCCAGGTTTTGCAGGGAAGCGGGTCCATTGGGGACCCCAGGTTTATGAACCCGACAGGAGCCCCTGAGCCCCTTTGGGACTTCTATGAAGCCATGAAGGAGCTGTTCACATATGGAGCCCGAACCTGAGGGGTCAGGCGAGATGTAGCCTGCAACCTTGGGGTCAGGCAAGATAGAGTGCTAACCGAAGTGTCGGGCGAAATGGAGCATGAACCCAAGGGTTGGGCGAGACAGAGCACGAACCCAAGGGTCGGGCGAGACGGAGGGTGAACCCAAGTGTTGGGGAGACAGAGCCCACGGCCGAGGGGTCGAGCAAGACAGAAGTGGGCGTAGCCCCTGAGCCTGTAGCCTGCTCGAGAGTCGGTCGAAGGCTGAGCACCTTGGTACTCTTTTCTAGGGTTGCAGATTCTTATGTTCCTTCCAGTCAGGGTGTTCGCCCGTGTTTGTTCTGACCGCATCCTGTGTGGTCAGCTGGACTCCCGAGTCAGGGTCAGGTGGCCTGAGCCCTCGAGCCCTATTGGGCTCAATAGGGGTCGGTCGAGTTTTGTGCATCACCCCATCAGCGGTTTCCGCAACTGGAGGGGTTGAGCTAACGTCGCTTGCCTCGATGGCTCGAGTGACGTGCTTGATGAGCTTAATAACGGGCATGTCCAAGTGGAATCCAGGTTTGTTGTTCATAATGGGGTCGACATAGCCCTCATGTGGCATTCCACTGCTCCTCAACCCACCTCCTGGCAGATGGCCAAGCCATTCCAGAGACCGACTCAGGTGGCCCGCTGACCACCCCTCGATGGAGATTTTATGGGCATGGCTCGAGGTCAGGATCGAACGAGAAGGTCAAGATGACCATGTCCGCTTCTAAGCGGATCAGGCGAAGGCTGCTAGGACTCATCTACATTTTCTCCCTTGGCTCTTTTTGACATGAGGCGGCCTTAAGCCCTTTGTGGGCTAGCCTTCAAACCCTGGTCTATCGTCGCTCATATCGAATAAGACGACTACCGCTTCATGATGCGACATGAAGCGTTGTGATGCAACAATTGCATATGTAATGCTTGGATGTATGGGATGAATGTATGGATGAATATGTGACTAAATGTATGAATGCGTATATGAGGATGGATGAATGAATGCTCATGCACTGGGAAAGTAGAACAGGGGTTGGTAAAGTTACCTCGATGGCTCGAGTGATGGGTCTAGGGAGCTCCTATCAGATATGTCCGAGTGGGATCCATATCCATCATTCATGATGGGGTCGGCATAACCCGCATGGGGCATCCCACTGCTCCTTACCTATCTCTCAACGGCCGCCCAAGCCCTGTTCGAGGGGAAGCCACCTAGAATCGCACCGGTTGGGGGGTTTGCCTTATAGAAGAGGCCAAAGCCATCGGTCCCCTACCCTGTGTACTCCCCCTATGACTCCAACCAAGGGTGACACGGCGAGTGGTTCTATATTAGGAACCCAGCAGAGGCGCCATTCTTGATGTTCACCGGGGAGAGGCTAGAGAGGAGGGAAAGCTGGTTGTGGGGTCCCGCTCATCGATAGAACAAGCTGGAGATTATCGAGATGGAGCTTCAGAGGCTCATGCAGCATGGACTCGATGGGTTGTGGGTCTTCCATACCTTCTTCCGCCATTGGGTCGCCCCATTGGCGGAGAGAACGTGGCTGATATGAGAATACTCTGGCCCGATGGATCCTGACCCTGCATCGCTGGAGGAGTTGCCAAAGGATGAAGTCTAGAGTTATCTCGATCGGGTGTTGTAGTTGAGGGATGAAGACTCCCTAGAAGGTACGGCCGGACCCCTTCATGCTGCGAAGCTATCCAATTTCGCATGTTTTTCCCATGACCTTTTCCTTCTTGTTTTGATGTTTTGATTAATTTCTAGTTGCCCATTTTGAAGGGACTCGCGGGCTATAAATCCCAGCCGCATCTTCCAAGAGGACCAAAAGGCATGGTTCGGCAAGCTGCCTAGAGGGAGTACGCGCTTGCCAAGAAGAAGAAAAAAGCTGAGAAGGTCCAAAGGAGGTTCGATAAGGAGAAGGAGATCAATCGACGGGTCCAGGGGGCAAGAGCCAAAGCGACATGGAGGCAGAGGAGCCCACAAAGATGGGTGATGACACGAGTGCCTCAGAGGACGAAGGAGATAGGGGCGCTGTTGTGACCTTGGTGGAGCACCGTGAGCTCGTGACTGCATCCATCGGCGGCGAGCATGGTACAGAGATGCACGGTGATGTTCCTGAAAGGAGGAAGTGCACTAGGAGTGAAGACACCACCCTCGAATGAGAGGTGAAGCGGGCATGGTCGTCGCGCCCATCGGAGGCGTCGTCGGCCTCACAGTCCCTTGCTCCAAGTGTGGCAGAGCACGCCGTTCGGTCAAGGGGATGTGATCATTTCTCTACATCTTTGGGGTCGACGTGTGTGCGTGATCCCCAATGAGGAGATGCCCCACCAGTTGCTCCGATGGTTTCGCCATGAGCTGGCGGGCTCGGCCATTCATGGGTTGATCGGGGACTATCCGGGTCGCCTCTTCCCTTGGCCGATGCGAGGGGCGTGGGTCGTGACCCGCGAGCGATCCTCATTCAGTCGACTCATCATCAGCCGATAGGGGCTTCAGGGTTCTGCTGCTTTCATCTGGGTATGCATTCATGCTCCTATTTGTTCTCATAGTTAGAGTTTTTGAGTGTCACTAACCTACGCTTGTTTGACAGCGACCAAGGGCTAGCAAGACTAGGGATCTCCCCACCTCCCGTGCGAGAAGAATGGAGACCTAGCCTATAGCGGGTCACGATGAGCGGCGGAGGAAGCAAGTTGGTGGTGGTGCGAACTTTCTTAATGGGGGGATGTGTCTTCCTAGCCGATCGTGAGCACGGCGGTAGTGGCGGCAGTGGTGATGGTGATGGCAGCGATGCCCTTGGTGACGGTGGAGGTCAGGTCAGAGATGACTCTTGTGGTCCCTCCCCTGATGGTTGCAGAGGAGAAGAGGAGGGAAACTGGGCTCCCTATCTTGCCTAGTGGAGGAGCGCATGGTTCGCCCACCTGGTCAGAGCTAGAGGGGTCCAGAGGAACCATAGCCAGATCGGAGGTAGAGTAGCCACCAGCGAGCCATGGAGTCCTAGCGGTGGACATCCCCTTCGACGGTGAGTAAGACACTAGGGTGGAGCGGCCAACCATCCTAGGAGTTGATGATGATCTGGTCATCGCATGATACTATGATGGCTGGATCTTCCAGTGGGTTGGGGGTGACCTGCGAGCTAGTGTGGCCTTGCCCCACCAAGTCGGGAAAGGCCTTGTTCATCCTTTGTGATGAGGAGGAGGTGAAGCTCTGGCACCTGCTCGGGGTGAGAGGGTTGTCGATGGAGTCTGATCTCGCCCTTACCTAGGCAAGGCTCAAGGAGGCCTTGGAGAGGGTTGAGCTCATCCATCAGGCCATGACTGTCGACCTGCCACACGTTGTAGAGGTAATTTTTTGTGTGTTCTTAGTGTTGTCTTTGATTCCTTGGCTTTTAAATGTTTGTCTCAGCACGCCTGTTTCTTGTCTCACAGGACATAGAGATGATGTCGATCCGTAAGTCCCGATTTCTTCGGGAGGAGCACGGTCAGATGAAGCAAGAAGTGGTGGCGTCGTGGCGGGTCGATGAGCTCAAGCACCAGTTGGAGTCTACTTGATGTGAGTCCCAAGATCGGGCAACTGAGGTGATAGGAGCATGGGTGGTGGAACTACATGTGGTCGAGCAGGCGACTGCTGCTAAGCGGGAACTCGACGCGGTGAAGGCCCACTTGGTGGAGACCGAGGTGGCACTCCAAAAGTCCTTAGAGGCTCTAAAGGCGGAGCAGAAGGCCTGGTCGAACACCGAGCAAGAAGTGGTCATGCTCCGGGGGTAGATGCTCGGGGCAGAGGAGTCGAACGCTTGACTGCTCGAGAGGGTGACCCGGCAAGAGGAAGGGCTCTCCATTCTTGAAAGCGCCTGCCTTGGTATGTACTAGTTCTACCCTCGGTTGATGCCTTGAATTTTTCTTTCCTTTGCTTCTGAATTTGTCGTCTGTTTCCAGAACTAGGTGGAAAGATCGACTCTCTAGAGCAAGAGTTAGAGATGGTCAAAGCGGTGGTCAGTCGAAGCGTGGAGGCGCTAGCTCAGTCCTTTGAGTAGTGATGCGTTCTTGAGGGAGAGCTCGACTAGCTTCGCAATATTACGCAGGTGGTCGTCTCCGATGTGTTTGGGTCAGGACCGAGTACCAGTATGCCCACCATCCAGCTGGCGAAGGTCCCGAATGAAGTTGGGTGCTCATCTCCGATGGCATGTTCTATAGGATGTCAAGGGTGCTGACCTCAGTGGTGACCCACTACCGCGATCTGGACTTCATGGCCATCTATAGAGGATATGTCGATGGGTGGAGCGCAGACGAGATCCATGCGCTGGGGGAAAGTTTGGTGCCGCATGCACAGATGGTCGCTGAGCAGGTCACCGCGCAGCGGGTGATGGAGGCTCACCATTCGACCATGGCCAAAGACATGCGCCGGGAAGATGTCATCCAACATGTGGAGGGAGTGGAGACCAGGTTGGAGGCGAGCGTCGTCCCACCCCCAACCAAGCCAAATGTTGTCCTCGTCAACCGTACCGTCAGCCGATGCCGTTGGGGGGTCATAATAGAGTTAGAGTAGAAATAGTCAGTTTATGTAAAAGATGAATTCATGGGGGAGCCCTTGTGTGAATAGTTTTACATTCATGAATATTTTAAGTTTGTTTTTGTGATGAAATCACTTGTGAGGGGAACCTTGTCTTGTCCGCCCTTGTTTTTATCCTTGCGTAGCTTTATTTTTGTCCTTTCTTTTTTGCACCTACCTGTTGACCCATGGGCTACAACCTTAAGAACCCGGGCATGGCCCGCGAGGCTTAGCTACTCGTAACCATAGGTCATGGTGGGGTGTGATCGGTCGGGAGGTTAAAGCACAAGTTACGTAGGGTAATCAAATGAACGGAATGCCCTTTCATTTGGGTGAAAAGTATTACTACATGATAGTAAAAAAGGAGGGTGGTATCGCACCCCTCGTGGAGCCCCCGAGTGACCTAGGCCATGAGTGCTTAGGCTGGGGTGCTGTAGGAGCAAACGTTGAATGGAAATAAACGGTAAGACCGAGTTTTAGGGAAAGAAACGACATAACTGTTTGATGTTCCATGTGTTGGTGAGAACTTTGCCGTTGTCCTCCTTCAGCTGGTAGGTGCTCGATCGGATCACCTCGGTCACCATGTAGGGTCCTTCCCATGGTGGAGAGAGCTTATGTTTCTCTTTGGTTGACTGGGTCCTCCGGAGTATGAGATCACCAACCTCGAGGATCCTCCCCCTGATTTTTCTTTCATGATACCTACGGAGAGTTTGCTGGTAACAAGTGGAGCGGATGAAGGTCGTCTCATGAGCCTCCTCGAGCAGGTCAACCATGTCCTGCTGAGCCTTCGTGGCTTGGTCTTGGTCGAATGCCTTTACTCTTGGGGCACCATGATCGAGGTCGGAGGGCAACACTGCTTTAGCTCTATAGGCCAGGAAGAAAGGGGTGAACCCTGTGGATCAGTTTGGGGTCATTCTCAGACTCTAGAGGATCACTGGGAACTCTACAACCCATTGCCCAGCATACTTTTTGAGTCGGTCGAAGATGCAGAGCTTGAGTCCTTGGAGGACCATGCCATTGGCCCGCTAGACTTGACCGTTAGTATGTGGGTGTCCACCTGAGGCCCAATTGATCCTGATGCCGTATCCATCACAAAAGTCCAGGAACTTTTTCCAGGTGAAGTTTGTTCCATAGTCGGTGATGATACAATTAGGAACACCATACCGATAGATGATGTCAAGGAAGAACTTGACCGCCTCTTCCGAGCGGATATTGGTTATGGGCTTCGCCTCTATCCACTTGGTGAACTTCTCCACCACCATGAGTAGGTGAGTTAAGCCACCTAGGGATTTTTTGAGGGGTCCAACCATGTCGAGGCCCCAGACCGTGAGTGGCTAGGTGATGGGGATGGTCTGAAGCACCTACGCCGGTAGATGAGTCTGCTAAGCGTAGAACTAGCATCCTTCACACCTACAAACCACTTCCTCTGCTTCTCAAAGTGCAGTGGGCCAGTAGAAACCTGGCGAAAGGCTTTCCTGACCAGCTGAAAGATCTAGTTTGGTTTTGGTGAATTGATGAAACTCTAAGTGCTAACCTAGTTTATCAAGTGATCATGAGATAGGTAGCACATTCTAAGTGGTGAAGCAAATGAAGATCA
>NW_027097962.1:0-40000 GCF_019320115.1 Miscanthus floridulus | reverse complement strand
CGTGAAGGGTAAGTCGAAGGCTTTGGAGTGATGGACCGCGTGACGGTGAAGCTTGAGCAAGACTTAACGCCAATGGACGATGGCAATGGTGAAGAGTAAGTGAAGTTAAGATCAATGAACCAATATGATCACGTGATGATATAAAGTGGATCATATCATTGTTGATCATGTTGGTGCATGTGTTGCATCAACATTGGAGGAGATGGAATGAAATGTGCAAGGCAAAGGTATAACCTAGGGCATTTCATTTCACTGGTCATAGGTGTGTAGAGAAGTTTATGACCGGGTTTAGGATAGAAGGCCATACTATTAAGAGGGGTAAACTTGTTTGCATATCGGTCATCTAGTGCCACTCGAGTGATCTAACTTTGCATCATCGCTAGGGTTGAGTGGCGTGGCAAGTTGAGCGGCTAACACCCTTGAAAATGTTTGTGAAAATATGCTAACACATGTGCACAAGGTGATATACTTGGTGGTTGGCACATTTGAGCAAGGGTAAAGAAGTTAGAGGTGAAAAGAAGTTAGTCGCGCTGGTCACAGAGTGATCGGACGCGTCCGGTATGGTGACCGGACACGTCTGGTATTTTGGCAACATACTCAGCGATTGGACGCGTCCGGTTGCCACACTAGACGCGTCCGGTGTGAATCAGCAAGATCGTGTTCGGTGAAACAGTCGATCGGACGCTGGCAGCATCCAGTCTGGTGTGACCGGATGTGTCCGGTCATCCATGGGTGCTTACTGTACTCGACCGGACGCTGAGGCTCAGCGTTCGGTCGGTTTCTAACTGTCGCGTCTGGTCGGCCCTGGTGGCTTACTGCACTCGACCGGACACAGCGGCTGAGCATTCAGTCATCGTGTTAGAGAGCCATTGGAGGCAATGGTCGGACACATGGCAGTCTGGCAACTACCGGACATGTTCGATATAGCGACCGGACATGTCCGGTATTCACGATCGGTGCATCCGGTGCAGCGTCCGGTGCTGCGTCTGGTTGACCCAAAAAACGTCTAGTAAAGGGGTAACGGCTCTATTTGTTCATGGGGTTATAAATAGAAGCCATGGTCGGCCTTGGGCTGGTAGCTGAGTACCTTGGGGGACTTTGTGTCCATGCTTGAGAGTGCTTAGGAGCCCTCCATCTCACACATACTTGATAGTGATTATCCAATTGTGTGAGTGAGTCATTCTAGTGCGATTGCATCGTGAGGTTGCATCGAGTGGCACTAGGTGATCAAGTTGCAAGCCGGTGGTGCTTGTTACTCTTGGAGGTTGCCGCCTCCTAGACAACTTGGTGGTGGTCTCTGTCGAAGCCCGCAAGAAGCTTGTGCGGCGCTCTAGAGAAGAGCTTGTGATGGGCATTGTGCTCGCCCCGCGGGAGCCACGAAGAGCAACTTTAGTAAAGCGTGTCGTTGAGCTACCCTCACTTCTAGGGTAGGTTCTTGCAGCACCCGGCGTACGGGCTTAGCGAGTGATGCCAATTTACCGCCGAACCACCAAGTGAGCGGTCGACACAACAGAGACTAGCGTGTTGGCAAACACGTGAACCTCAGGAGAAAAATCATCGTGTCAACCTTGTTCTTCCCATTGGTTTGCATCCCCGTTACATAAGCTTGCAATTACTTTCATATACATTGAGCTTGTGTTGTTGCTCTTGTAATTAGTTAGCTTGTGTACCTCACTAGTTACCTTCTTGCTTGTGTAGCATAGAAGTAGCTTCTTTGCATGGCTAATTTGGTTTGTGTAACCTTGTTAGTTATATTGCTTAGTTTGTGTAGCTAAGTAATTGCGCTCTCTAATTTAGCATTGGTTGCCTTGTTATTGAGCATTGCTAGTAAGCTTAGGTGGCTTTGTGCTTTAGCTTACTAGCATGTGTAGGAGCTCCCTTGTCGCTTAAAGTACTATTGGCATAGGTTTGTGTGACCTTGCTTCTAGAATTGGTTAGGAGAGCTCTAGCTAGTCCAGCACCTTTGTTGCTTAATTAGTATCTTTGAAAGGTGCTAGTGAATATAGAAAGAGGGTGTAGTCTTAGCTAGACCGATAGTTATAATTCTGCACTTGTTTTGGTTAGCTGATACGATTAAGTTTTAGAAAAGACTATTCACCCCCCCCCCTTTAGTCGTCATCTCGACCCTTTCAATTGGTATCAGAGCCCGGTCTCTCATTTGTGGTCTTTGCCGACCCGAGAGGATGGCAAACTTTGGGCTAGAAGTTGTTTGTGACACACACATTTTTGATGGCACACACTATGCATGGTGAAAACGTCATATGCTTGATCATTTCCGTGAATTGGGTCCCAAGGCATGGTGGATCATTGTTGTTGGTTTTTCTCGTGATGCCTTGGATAAGGATAACCTCACCCAAGCGTAAGAGGATTGCTTACAACTTGATCATCATGCTCTTTATTATCTAACATGTGCTATACATGATGATATTTTTAGACGTGTGTGGGACTTGGAGAGTGCTCATGATATGTGGCTAGCACTCCAAGCCTTTTACGGTGACTTCTCCACATGAGATGATGGAAATTCAAAAAGGAGGATGAACCAAAGAAGGAGGCGCATGAGTGTGTTGAGCATAAGCATAATTTGGTGATTGTGGAAGATTGCTCCACCTCATGGTCAAGTGATGATGATGATGATCGATCAACTACAAGTTTACTTGACAAGGTTGATGATGATGCCACAAGTGTTGCAAGTGATGATGCTACCCCATGCATGCTTGATGGTGATGATGGTTCATGCTCAAGCCATGATGAAAATGCCACTACAAGCTCTCCAACTACATCACCACATTGCTTCATGTCACAAGGTGACACCAAGGTATCAAATGATAATGTGGTTGAACATGTTGATTCATATGAGGAGCTTGTTAGTAGACTTGCTAGCATGACCATGTCTTTAGAAAATGAGAAAGCTAAAACATTGAAATTAGAAAATAAAAACTCATTTCTAAAGAACTCTTGTGAAGAACATAAGAAATTACTTGATGCTTATAAATCTTCACATAATGAGCTTAAATTGAATCAAGAGACACTACTTGCATCTCATGATGAATTATTAGAATAGCATGCTTCTCTCATTAAAATGTTTACAAAGAAACTTAAAAATAATGAGAGCTCATCACATGGATCAAATGATAAATTACAAAATGTTGCTAACCCTTGTGATGTAGGCAAGAAGCATGCATCCACCTCTTGTAATGATTTTTTAGATATGCCATGCTCTTCACAATTAGATGCTTGTTCTACTTCTATGTCTTGTGAGACTAACCTTTTGAAGGAGAACAATGAGCTTAATGAACAAGTAAAGAAATTGAGCAATAAGTTAGAGAGGTGCTATAACTCTCAAGTCACCTTTGAGCATATGTTGAAGACTCAAAGAAATTTTGGTGACAAGAGTGGCGTTGGCTTCAAGACTAGCAAAGTCAATCATCAAGAAAGCCACAATGACATAAGTGGCATTGGTTTCAACAAGAGCAAGATCAAGAGCAAAAGATGGGGCAAGAGAAGATATGAAAGAGAGATAAAGAAGCAAGAACAAGAGAAGCTCTCTCATTTCATGTGCTTCAAATATCATAAAGTGGGACACCTTGCAAATGGTTGCCCTAACATTGAGAAGCTCAAGAAGATAAAAGAAGATGAGAGGCTAAAGCATGTCAAGTGCTTCAAGTGCCGCACTTAGGGTCATCCTACCTCAATGTGCCCAACCAAGCAATTGGTGAAGCAACAAGTGAAGCCTCAACCAAAGCCACAAGTTGAGCAAGAGAAGACACCCCAAGTTCAAATCAAGATCAACCATGAAGATGGTGGTGATTTGATGATAAAGAAGAAGAAAACAAGAAGGGGTGGAAAGGCAAGGCATCCAATGCAAACTCAAGACGTCAAGATGATGAGCAAGAATGAAGATGAGAAGAAAGATTATGCTCACATCAAGTGCTTCAAGTGTGGAAGTATAGGACACTTTGCCTCTAAGTGTCCTACCAAGTTTGAGAAGAAGGCTCAAGCAATCTATGAGAGGCAAGGCAATGAGAAGCACCATATGAGCAAAGAAGAGAAGGCTCAAGCAAAGAGAAAGTGCTACTCATACCGAAAAAGGGGACACATGGCACATTCATGTCCCCTAGGTAAAATTTCTAAGCCTATTTCAATTGATGATCATGATATGCTTAGGAAGGATGGCAATGGTACCTCATTGGTTGCAATTGCAAAACGTCCTGCTATTCATACTAAGGCTACGCCTAAGTATGTTGCTCCTAACTTGAGAGGACCCAAACTAGTTTGGGTACCATCAAAAAGTGGATGATTAATTGTAGATACCATCGGCATTGGAGACTTGATTCAATTGATCTCACATTATTCACCATATGTTGAATCAAGTTATAAAGCTTAGTGCACATCCTAACCCAATGCCAAGAGAAAATTGAGTGAAGTCCAAGCGCTATCAACATACAAGTGCTATAATTCAAGTTGTTGGTGATTCATTGGATATTATTTGATGGCTTGCAAATATTTGAGTTGAAGCTTGCTAGTTAGATGATCATGAGCTAACCAAGGTATATCTCTTGTTGATCATTTTATTTGGGTGCATATGAGTTGATTGAATTAGATAAATATGCAATGTTGCTTGCTATAAGTTGATTGAATGGATAATTGCTTAGTAATCAAGTTTGAATTAATTTGTATTGGATGAATTCATGAGATGACAATTAGTAAGTGGATTGAATGGATTTATGTCTTATGGAAGTATTCAAACAAGTTAGTTTCAAGTTTGATTCATATTTGATGAAGTATAGCTCAATTGTTGAAATTTGTCCTATAATTGAGAATCTGAGCTAGTTGTGATCTTAGCCATATTTGAGTAATCAAAACCTATTAGATTGGTATAAAAATTGGTGTACATGCTCTAGACTTATGGTATAAGATGCTGTACAATTTTCATGAGAGTTGGATAAGAAATGCTTTGGTTTTAGAGTGGATCTTGTCAGCTATAGTGCAACAGTTTTCAGCATGTAGCAGTGGTGGAAGAATTGATATATGGCAGCAATCTAGAAGTCAAATAAAGCTCAAATTTTTACAGCTGCTATATAACTTAGTAAATAACATCTCCACCAAATTTCATGGTATTTGGATTTGTACTTTTGGAGATATGCTTATTTCTTTGAAGGGTACAAAATCTGTCAGAAAAGTGACAAATGTTGGATTGATCTAGAGTCACTTTGATTGAAAGGTCCTCAAGTTGGAAACATGTTTATAAGTAATTGAGACACCTAAGTTTGGTTTTGAGATGATCTAGATGCATGACAAGATATGAGTACAAGGCTATTTGATTGCGGAGTGTACTTTGCACACCTTTGGTAGTCAAGATGAAGATCAAGATCAAACTTAAGTTGAAGTTGAAGTTTAAGTTCTAGTGACTATTGAAAATCATTTGGTAGAAAGAAAAGGACTTAAACAAGAAGAAAGAAAATAACTTAAAGAAGGAATCAAGGTTACTCACCAAGTTAAGTCCATCTCTTGGATCAATCAATCAAGTCATTTCAAGTGAGTATCAAGAATGATTCTTGGAGAGAGGTCACTTCTCCCTAGTGTAGGGGCTTGCCGCCTATGTGTAGGTAAACCAAGTGTGGTACTTGGAAGGCTAACATAGAAGTGTTGATCCGAGGAATATTTGAGATGCTTAGTTGAAGCAATTAAAAGGGTTGATCAAGAAAAGCAAGCAACACCCAAAAAAGAGCTAGTCATAATATTTCAAGTGGTATTCTCAAATTGATGCTCTCATGCAAGCAAAGATCAAAAGATAAAGCAAGCCAACCACAACAAGAAGCACTTGATCATAAGTGGTATTCATTTCATATGGGTGAAGAATGAAATTCAATGTGGTATCTATTGGTCTTCATCAAGCTTATAATTAGACTTTACATTGCTATTGAAGTAATGAATTGGAATCTATGTGACTATCCTCTACTCCAACATAGCAAAGGTATCATTATAATATGCATGATTATTTCATCCCTTACTAGTATGCGGTTAGTGCATATAGTACATACTTTATAGGATCATGCATAACAAATGAAATATTTAAATTCATAGCCTACCACTATTGTTTGAATGATTATTTGATGTAGTGGTTAGTATATGAATTTATTCATGAGCTAGTAAACCTAAGTACTTGACTCAATTTGGATTGCTAACAAGTAACAAGTACAGCATTGGCAAGATAACCCTTGCAAGAGGTGTGAAGAAGCTTATCATTGGTTTAAACCAGACTTGAAAGCTTAGGCAAATCAACTTAGTTCAAGTCAATCTTAGAAGCTCATGATAGTGATAAGAGTACAAGCACAAGACAACAATACAAATGGATATCTAGTTTGTATGTTTCAAGTGGTATCTAGACTCAAGTATTTTATCAAGAATCTACAAATGATGTCTAGATCAACTCATAGGTGATATCCTATAAGTGGTACTCATGAAGATAGCAAATGTTCAAGAAATGGTCTTTATTGATAAATCATACAAGTGGTATTACATCTATATATGATATCAACCATGAAAGACGATGGTTCCACAAGTGATCCTCAACTTTAAGTGATCTTCAAATGAAGAATGCATCCATCAACTACAAGAGCTCAAGTGTATCAAATGGATGACCCATGCTATCACATAGGGGGAGATATACCACAAATTGGTATCAAGATCAAAGATCCTATGTGTGGTATCTCAAGAAGCCCTACACAAGATACAAGTGGTATAAGTTACAAGTGGTATCTTCAAGTGGTGTCATTTCACCAATCAAATGATGTCCATAAAAAATGCAAGATTCAAGCATCAACCATCTATCCCAAATGCATACCTTTACATCAATGAGAAGCACACCTTTTATGAAAATTGATGACAAAAGGGGAGAGATTGTACAAAGATATGAAAGCCTTTATAAGGGGAAGAGATAAATTGTGTAAGGGGAAAGATAAGATATGAAAGCTTAAGAGGTTGGACATGAATATGGACAAAGAGGGAGCAACATTGAAGAAAAGAGATGGATCAAAATTCTTAGACAAGAGAAGCACACAAGTAGGGGGAGCAAGCTCATGAACTTTGATTGATTGCATTTGATATATGCATATTCATGTGCTTGCTTGCATTGCATAAGTTTTTAAATTCAATATGCATGCTTGTGTGGTGTATGCTAGTTGTAGAACTTGAATGATGATTTGATAACTAGCATGCATAGGATGATAGCTAGACAGTTGGTATGCTCTACAAGTAATGCTAGTACCTTGCTTTTAATGTTGATCTCAGGAGGTATCTAGTATTTTTATTTCCAAGTGATATCTAGCTAACCATGGTGCTAAGAATGAACTTAAAGGTGCAACTCTGATTGGTACACGCTTCAAAGATTTATTCTATACACCTTAGCATCATTTTGTAGTAATTACTCTCCCACAATTTCAATCTATGCATATGTGTAAGCTTCAAATTAAATACTCTAGCACATATGTAGGGGGAGCTAATACTGCCATTTCGGGTTTGTGGTACTTGTCCAAAATCATTTTCACATGGTAAAATTGCTTGGGCAAGCAACATGAATCCAAAAGAGCTTAATTTCCATATTTTTGTAGAGTTGTCATCAATTACCAAAAAGGGGGAGATTGAAAGGTCCTTGTATGATTTTGGTAATTGAGTGACAACCTAGGTGGACTAATTGTGTTTATGTGAGATACACAGGTGATTAGTCCACAGGTACATATGTGTGAGCAACATATGCCATGAAGGTGAAAATGGCTTGGAGATATTGCAAAAGCTCACACATGTGAAGATGAAGGAGCTCATTGCACATGAGACATGACATTGAGTCATGTGATCAAATGTGGAGAAGATCAAGACAAGACTTGGCTTAATGGACCGGTTGCAAGCGTGAAGGGCAAGTCGAAGGCTTTGGAGTGATGGACCGTATGACGGTGAAGCTTGAGCAAGACTTGACGCCGATGGATGATGGCAATAGTGAAGAGTAAGTGAAGTCAAGATCGATGAACCAATATGATCACGTGATGATATGAAGTGGGTCATATCATTGTTGATCATGTTGGTGCATGTGTTGCATCAACATTGGAGGAGATGGAATAGAATGCGCAAGGCAAAGATATAACCTAGGGCATTTCATTTCACTGGTCATAGGTGTGTAGAGAAGTTTATGACCAGGTTTAGAATAGATTGCCATACTATCAAGAGGGGCAAACTTGTTTGCATATCGGTCATCTAGTGCTACTCGAGTGATCTAACTTTGCATCGTCGCTAGGGTCGAGTGGCGTGGCAAGTTGAGTGGCTAACACCCTTGAAAATGTTTGTGAAAATATGCTAACACATATGCACAAGGTGATACACTTGGTGGTTGGCACATTTAAGTAAGGGTGAAGAAGTTAGAGGTGAAAAGGAGTTAGTCGCGTTGATCACAGAGTGATCGGACGCATTCGGTATGGTGACCGGACACGTCCGGTATTTTGGCGACGTACTTAGCGATCGGACGCGTCCGGTCGCCACACTGAACGCGTCCGGTGTGAATCAGCAAGATCGTGTTTGGTGGAACAGTCAATCGAACGCTGGCAGCGTCCGGTCTAGTGTGACCGGACGCATCCGGTCGTCCGTGGGTGCTTACTATACTCGACCAGACGCTGAGGCTCAGCGTCCGGTCGGCCCTGGATGCTTACTGGACATGACCGGACGCAGCGGCTGAGCGTCCGGTCGTTTCATGCTGAGCGTCCGGTCATCATGTCAGAGAGCTGTTGGAGGCAACGGTTGGACACATGGTGGTCTGGCAGCTACCGGACACGTCCGGTATAGCGACCGGACACGTCCGGTATTCACGATCGGTGCGTCCGCTGCAGCGTTCGGTGTTGCGTCCGGTCGACCCGAAAAACACCCAGTGAAGAGGTAACGGCTCTATTTGTTCATGGGGTTATAAATAGAAGCCATGGTTGGCCTTGGGCCGGTAGCTGAGCACCTCGGGGGGCTTTGTGTCCATGCTTGAGAGTGCTTAGGAGCCCTCCATCTCACACATACTTGATAGTGATCATCCGATTGTGTGAGTGAGCGATTGTAGTGCGATTGCATCGAGTGACACTAGGTGATCGAGTTGCAAGCCGATGGTGCTTGTTACTCTTGGAGGTTGCCACCTCCTAGACGGCTTGGTGGTGGTCTCCATCGAAGCCCGCAAGAAGCTTGTGCGGCGCTCCGGAGAAGAGCTTGTGAGGGGCATTGTGCTCGCCTCGCGGGAGCCGCGAAGAGCAACTTTAATAAAGCGTGTCATTGAGTTACCCTCACTTCCAGGGTAGGTTCGTATCTTGCGTCCGGCTTGGTTCGTATCTTCGTGCTTAGACTTTGCTTGATATCTTAGATCCTCTCTTGTGCTTCTAGGGTCTTGCTTAAGGTGTTGATCATCGGATCATCATGTCGCCTTCGTCCAAGTCACGTCTTGCACCCTATTGAACTACAAAACAATTACTTACAAATTCATTAGTCCAATTTGGTTGAGTTGGTCATTAAACACCAAAATCCAAAGTAAATTGGCTTATGGTCCATTTTCCTTACACTACTGTTGCAACGGTTTGTTCAGTGTTGTTGCAATAATATGTTCATGGTGTTTTAGCTGCTTCAGCCTAATGTTGCAGCTATTATTCCTTGTTGTTGCAATAATATATTCATGGTGTTTCAGCTGCTTCGTCCTAATGTTGTAGCTGTTGTTCCTTGTTGTTGCAATAATATGATCATGGTGTTTCAGCTGCTTCAGCATAATGTTGCATTAGTTGTTTTCGTGTTGCTACACATGTTTTATTCTAGCTTTCTATTTTGTTCGGCCAGGGGGCGAGCCAGGCGGCTGGGGTCGCGTGGCTCGCGCGGAGGGACGGTGGACGGAAGCGCAGGGGGCGAGCGGGTGGGGGTGCTGCGGTCAAGGGGGTGATGGGGCATGCTCGTATGTGGGGCGGTGCGAAGGCGTACGCGGCGGGTGTGGGGACGGGCTGCGGAGGCGAGCTGGGGGCGCGCGCGGCGCGAGCGACAAGTGCGGGGGAAACGAACAGAGAAGAGAAACGGGAGGAGTAGCGTGCGGGGGCTTGCGTCCAGGGCGGGCATTCCGTGTAGGCGTGTAGGTCATGTAGCCACTGAAAATGACTAAGTACATCCACCAACACGTTTAGACTTAGCAAAACCTCTTCAGTATCCGTCTCTTTCAGAAGGCGTTATATAAGCAATACACGTAGCATTTGCAAAGACTATCCATCCCAAACAAAAGTCATCATCACCTACTATTCGATGCAACTTGCATGCATGTCCATAGCTTTTTTTTGTTCTAGAGGGTCTTCGAGACTTTGACACAGGCCGATGTGGCATGCATGCTGGAAAAGAGTGGCCTCTGTCGCTCTCAGGTTTGCCTGCGAGCGTCGCCTTTGGCCAACAACACCCTCGCAGCTGCGTGCCTGGTGTGCCCGCTGCCCAGACCGTGGAAGGAGACGGACATAGGAGTACAGGACACGACAATTGAACATGCATACATGTCACATTATCAGATGCTTTTCTTTTTCATTTGAACGATGATTACCAGATGCTTTATTTTCGTGATGACATATATACATGTTTTTTTTTCTCCGAATAATCAATCCTTCTGGTCAATTTGGGGGTTTCGAAGTTTCTAACGTAACTCTGACCCGGAGATGACTGGCTAGCTACCGGTGTGCGGCAAAAACCAAATGCTTAAAGACTCTTGCTTTTGTTTGCACATTTTCGTTTTGTTTTCTTGCATTACATTGGAAGGAATACTTCTCTAGAAGATGTTGATGTGCTTTCCTTGACTCCTTGTAGTATTTGCTTGGACATGTTTTTTTTTCAAAGATAATTGAGAGGACTAGTGTTAAAAAACTAGAGTAAAATATATACAGGGGTATAATTTGCTTGCTTACCTGTTTGAGAATTTTGGATGGTTCAGTGTACTTCTAGGAGGGAGGGAGAGATCATCTTCTTGTTATGAAGTCAAGGGTCCAAAACCAAAGGTGGTTAGGTAATTATACCAAAGAAGGATTGTATCACCTGGCGGAAGTTCGCTTGTTTAATTAAGGTCTCGCCGTGCGTGCTGCTTACTGTTCCCACTTAACATTGCTGTACCATTCTTGGCGTGGTACTAGTCAATAGAGGCATGAAAGTTTGTCAAAATCACGGTTCTTAATCTGAAAACCTGAAGCGTTTGGTCAACCTCTCACCCACCTGGCCACCTACGTGCTCAATGTTTAGCAAAGCCGTCTCAATAACTAACGAAGCAGACGTCACGCTGCACCTGAGCCCTGCGACACCAACTATTAGTACCCTGCTCAAAGTTTGGATGCTCAGGATTGCATGCATTGCCCTAAAAAAAAGGCGAAAAAAGGCGCTGCGGGCGTGTTTGGATGCCGCCCTTGCCTGGGCTTGCCTGCCAGGCAAGCGATCGCAGCCCCAGGCGATCGAAATCGAACACCAAGACGCTGCCTGGCGTCTGAGCTGCCTGGGAGGTAGCATCCAAACATGCCCTGCATGCACGACGCGGTTTGACCTTGCAACGCTCTGCCGTTAAAACCAGCTAGCGTACTGTTGGAAGTAAAAAAAATCAAAATAATATTTATTAGTAGGAGTAATTCATAAAGTTCGTGCACTCATAGGGTAGGCGCACCACTCAGATTTGTTCCATGGCGGCGGCAAACATGGCAAGCCACGCACGTCTTCTCAAAACCTCACGAGATTTCGACGGCAGCGCGGTAGAGCTACAGCCTGTAGTCTGTAGGAGAGAGAGGAGGCAAGTGCCAGTGATCCGCGACGACGACGCGCTCACGTATCAGTCTACGAGACGCGGTCCCCCGCGAACAAAATACCGGTGCTCCCTGGACCGGAGACGAGCGCTCCCGTCTCCCGCCCCGCTGCTGGTTGCTCCGCACGGCCGGCCGGTCCCCTGCCCTCGTGAGCCGGTCCGGTACGGGGTGCTGCCTACTGCGTGCGTGGCTGCGTGCCGTGGACCTGTGGTGGCGCCGACCCGATACGGGAGAGGCTTGTCACCGCATGTGACGGACGGGGTGGGAATGGGACCGGGCCATGGGAGCACGGGATTTTTCAGATTTGGCGGGCTCGCCTCGCCCCATGGTCTGCCTAGCAGTAGCCGAGACGCCGGAGAGGACGGGACAAGAATGCAGCTGACCTACCACGGAACAACGGATGAGCTCCGTGCCTCCGTCCCCTCTCGTGCTGCCGTGCACAATGCATACGCTCGTGGTGAGAAAAAATCGGCCAGTTCGTTGAGCTTCTTGCTCTATCAGAATCAGCAGCCAGGGAAATCAGGAGAGAAGAAACTAACCACAACCACAAGCATCTGCGGGCGGTTATCTTAGCTGGAGCGCGCCCTTTTTCTCGCCTGTTCGCTCAGCAATTTCGACGCGCGCTACACCCCTATCCTGGAGCAAGAATTCAGGGCGTGCGCCGCTGGTAGTATGTAGTCGTTTCGGAATCCTGGGGGCTGGGCATCGCAGCCCCACCAGCCTTCAATTATCAGCGAGTACCATGTCAGCTACTATCAATGAGCAAAGTCCAACTCCAAACAGTGTTCGGCAACAGGCACATCACTATGCTGCACATCGAGATATCAGGCCGGGGCCTGCAACCAATCACTCCGATTTCAAAAATAGCCTCACCGAAAACAAGATCCGTGGCACCAGGCCACAACTCACAGCTTCATGACTCATGAGAGCAGGTAGCTTTCGCGGACAGATGACAACGACAATGCCGCCATCAATCAGCTGCCACCGTAGCACCAGTAGTTAACAGTAGACCACCAAACTTTCCCAAAGCATATGACCCCACTAAAATCACATTGGCAAGCAACTAGGACAAATCAAAAGACCTATCGAAAAAAATGACAAATCAAACGAGTGATTAATCCGGCAAAAAAAATTCCAAACACTGGATGAGGCTTGAGTAATTACACATGGATGGCCGAAAGACAGCAGCAGCTACAAGCTAAAACCAACCTAATCAAGGCTAGAGTGAGCACAGCAATTTAGCAATCACACTTTAGAACTGGTCCCTAAACACACCACCAATCACTTTCCGCAGCACTGGGTGGCGAGCACCCTGCTACTTTTGACAATCAGGTTACCCGTTAAATCCAATAAGCTAAAAGATGAAAAACAGTCGACTTGACTCAGTCGAAGATAGGATTCATCAAATGTATGAATCGATTGAATGCAGGCTAGAGTTATAGAAGATTCTCTCTCAGTTCAATTGAGATCAAGCAGCAAACGGATTGGTCTGCACCTCCGATTCAGCCTTGGAAGATTGATCATCAACTTGTTCGATGTTTGAGGCCATGCTTGACTTCTTGATCTCCTCTATCCGCATAACAACATGTGCCATTGACGGCCGGGCATCTGGGACTTGTGCTACACAGTCCATAGCAAGCAGCACGAGCTGAGCCAACGGTTCCTCGCCAGTCTGATGTCTCATGACCTCCATATCAAACACCTCTGAACCCCACTCAGAGCGATTAACTGACTGCACCCATCTGGGCAGGTCGACGCCCTCGTCGTTGAGAGCAGCCTGGCTGGGGGCCTTGCCCGTGACCAGCTCAAGCAACAGAACACCAAAGCTGTACACGTCTGCCTTCTGGGAAACCCTCCGGGAATCAATAACCTCAGGTGCACGATATCCAGTGGTGCGAGACGGTGAAGATGATGGACCAACAAGAGTGTTAAGGCCATTGTCTGATACACGTGCTTGATATGATTTGCCCAGGAGGACATTGGATGACTTGATGTTACCGTGGGAAGCCGTTGAACTCATTGAGTGGATGTACTCAACACCACGGGCTGCAGCTAGAGCAATGCTTGACCTTAATTCCCAGTTAAGTGGTGTACGACCAGAACTTCTGTTACCTGTTAAACAAAATGAAATCCAGACAGTGAGACAAAGTCACAACCAACTGCCGTCTTGAAGGTCAACGAAGACATTGAGCCGACAATACATTAGGGCAATAAAGAACATCGTGATCAAATAAAGCAGAGAGCAAACTACATTAGTACCATTTCACAAACTACAATAATGACCTCAAGTGATTGTCTTCTTTAATCAATCCAGAATATTCTACCAGTAAAGCAGAGAGCAAAGATAACTAAAATGAAAAAAATCCAAGAAAATACAACCAAAGATAACCAAGTAATTAATGATTTGGAAACTTTCTCAGCTTGAGAGTTGAGAACTAGTAAGCGACCAATTAGTGGAGGGGGAGGCGTGATGACAAATATTTTGTTAGAGCTTCCATGTTGACATCACCGAAGTTAACACATAAACTGAATGCAACTTCCCTAGTAATACCCAGTAAATAATCACACATAATTCAAGTGCTTTGGATATCAAGTAAGATAAATAACACCTCGATCCCAACTGATTTTGACTTGGTCTCCTTAGACCATGACAAAAATCAAGTCCTATTCACAGGAGAGGACGAATATTCAAACGGAAAAACAATTTGGAGTACCTACTTACCAACATGAGTCTTAAACATATGAAAAAAACTCAAGCAATACTCTACACCTACTACCCAAGAACATGCAATGCCCATGGTACTCACAAGCACACGTACAGCAAAATGGTGAAGCTACAATCATAAGCAGATAATATGCAACAGAAACTTGGGGGATGGGGGGTTAAGATCTCACCGTGCAGGACTGCAGAGAGGCTCCCCATGGGCATGAAGTCGTAAACAAGTAGCTTTTCATCTTTGTTGTAGTAGTAAGCACGGAGTGGCACAATGAACTCGTGCTGAAGCTCACCAATCTCAGAAATGCGTTCACGGAACTCAGGTTCAGACAGAGTCACGTCCTTGAGGCGCTTCACGGCCACAGTTGCCCCGGACTCGAGCACTGCCTTGTATGTCGTCCCGAACGCTCCTTTTCCGAGCACCTCAGCCGAGGCGCGCAGCAGGTCCTCCAGGTCGAAAGGTGCCACGGCGGCCGCTGACCCAAAGAAGACCAGCTTCTTACCGGACGTCGACTGGCCGATAGGAGCGTTGGGGTGGCCTATTGTGATCAACGGCGCTACAGCAGCGCCGCTGGTCATCTCGAGAGGTTTCCTACCGCCGGCAGCAGCAGCAGCAGGCGCTGGAGCAGGCGGCGGCATCTCCAGAGACCGCGTCCTGGTGCCCCCCGACCTGCGACAGAGGCAGACGAGGAGGAAGAGGAGAAGTGCGGCGCCCAAGGCGGAGCCTACAGCAATTCCGGCAATGGCGCCACCGGAGAGCTTCTTGCTCTTATGGCCATTTCCTCCCCCACTTCCACTGTTGGTGCCGCCGCTACTGCCGCCGCCGCCACCACCGCCGCTGCCAGTGGGAACAGGCGTCGGCGACGGTGTCTGCCCCGCTGGAGCAGGGGAAGGGGAAACCTCGCCAGGGCAAGGCCCCAAGGGTCCGCCGCACAAGCCCGTCCCCAGAAACGCGGAGCGCGGCTGCGACCGAAGTGAGGCCGGGATGGATCCGTTGAGCTGGTTGAACGAGACATTGAACTGCTGCAGCGGCGGTAGCTTCACATCCGAAATCTCGCCGGAAAAGCGATTATTCTCAAGAAGCAGGACCCTGAGGTGCGTGAGGTTGCCGAGCTCCGCCGGGATGGGCCCCGACAGGTCGTTCTCGCCGAGCGAGAGCCTGACGAGCCCCGGGAGCGCGAGAATCGCCTGCGGGAACCGGCCTGACAGCCTGTTCCCGTTGAGGAAGACGTTCCGAAGCGCGGCGGCGGAGGCGAGGTCGGCCGGGAGCGCGCCGGAGAGCCCGTTGAGGCGGAGGCTGAGCGTGTGGAGCGCCGTCAGGTTCCCGAGCGTCCCCGCGGGGACCACCCCCGAGAGCGTCGCCCCGGGGAGCCGCAGCACCGCCACGCGGCCGTTCTCGCAGGTGACCCCCGTCCACGAGCACGCGCCCGCGACGTCCGAGGCGTTCCACGACAGGCGCCGCCCCACGGCGTCACGGAACGCCAGGAGCGCCCGCGCGTCGCTCGCGAGGTCGTCGGCCCCCGCCCACGCCGCCAGCGCCGCGACGACGAGTAGGAGCACGGGGAGCGCGGAATGGAGGCGCCGGGGCCGCCACGGCGGAAGTGGCGGCGACCGCATCGCGGCGTCGGCTGGGGTGGCGAGGAGCCGGGCCGGGCCGGGCCGGAGCGAGGCGAGGCGGAGTGGGGTGGCGTCCGTTTCTGGGGGTTGTGTGGGACGCGGCCGCGTCTGCCTTGTTGTTGTGTGGGCGGAGGTGGCGTCTCTGGCGTGCGGGGGAGAAAAACCCTAAACACTCCCGTGCGCGTTTCGCGGAATGGGCCTCGGGGAGCTGGGTAATTCGCGGGCGGGATTTATTCGGGGGTTGGGAGGTTGCGCCGCTGGGGGTTGGTGGGGCCTCCGGGGCCGGGCGAGAGGGACGGGAATAGGAGGCAACAAACAGGTGGCACGAGGACCTGGATGGGAATCGGAATGGGGTTTCCTCTCCGGAGAGGGCAGAGGATCCGATGGGCGGGGACGGGAGTGTGCATAGCGCGACGGTGCGTGCGCGCTGGCGCACCTGCCGGCGACCCGGCGTGCCGGGTGGGTGGTTGGGTTCAGACTCCAGAGACTGCCTGGGGAACGGTGCCGTGCTGGTGCGTTGGACTCCGGCTGCGGCCGAGACCTGTTTTGGAACAAATGCCGTGTTGTTTCGCGTGCTGACCTGAGAGCTGGGCCCACCACCGGGCGGGCTGAGCAGGCAGATTGTTCTGGCAGGTCTGGCTGGTTTCCTACTGCTATGGTAGCACTCTCCATTTTTTTTTAAAAAAACTGCGAGTTGAATTGAACAGCTAGATTTACATAATGGCCATAAATGAACTCCATTCTGAGAAACTACGCGTTTATGACCAGAAATAAATATTGCTTTCCGTTTATCCAGTCCTCGAAATTTAAGTGGTGACATTACTGGTTCCAGGAGGCTTGATTGGTTCGCCAAAAAGAAATGGAAATCCCATGCTTCCTTCGCTGAAATTGCGTTCCCGACTTCACGTGTTGAACATGGCCTTGCACCTTTGCCTGGGCCAAAACCGCATTGGATCATTTGAGTGTCGAATCCACGTACCAAAGCTTTGTCCCCGATAAGCCGGGCTACAGACCAAGTGAGTCTGATTTCTTTATTAGATCATAGTTATTTAGTCTTAAATCATTATTAATCTCTATCTCTAGACTTAAATCTTTATTATTTAGTCCCCTTTATTCCCATCCTACATCTGCCACTGCCGATAAGCAACCAAGAAGAGGTCGATGGCGCGACCGGTGCCCGGTAGGCGAGTGCCGCTCACTTACCAGTGGATTCTGAACGATTTCGTAAGACGGCTGGCGCTTTATGATGGCTCATGGCTGTGATCATCAGCCACCACCCTCGTATTCGTCACACGTTTGCGCTGTTCTTTGTTGATGAAATTGGTAGGAATGAACCATGGGATGTTGACACGTCTCGTTCCTGGACCCATTCCGGCAAATTGGTTCGCCCACCCAAAGTGCACAAACTGTGCTGACTAGTAATACTACTTCAATTTGCTTGCTGCTTTGCATAATTTGGTCTCTATAGCGAGCTTTAAGTATATATCTTGTAATGCACAGCAAAAGGACGCAGTATTCTGCAGGTGTCCAGCTACTTAAAAATGGGCATAATTTGGCGAGTAGATTGGAGCAGATACAAATATTTGGACCGGAACGTGTATCTATCGAGGGATTACAAGAAGACCAATGACGCCACGTGGATCATATGTCCTCACGTGTGTTTCAGACCTGATCCGCCCTAAGACTGTCTCCGACGAACGACCTAAACGTAAAAATGCGTTCGGCACAGTGTTTTTGGGTACCAAAACACTCCTCCAACGGAGGACCGAAACCAGCTACCCATTCTGGGTCCTCTGCGATTGGTAAGGCAAATCTGCGTTTCGAAGAGAGACGACGCAAATGGTGGGAGCCGTCGGGGCAGGGCGTGGCCGTCAGGGCAAGACGACGCAAGAGCTCCGCCGAGCCGCGGGCGCGAGATCTGCCGGCGCGGGCGCGAGCTCGGCCGGGCTGCGGGCGCGAGCTCCGCCGAGCCGCAGGCGCGAAGAAGGAGAAGGAGAGGGAGGGGGCCGGACACGGGCGCGAGCTCCGTCGGGCTCGGGGAAGAAGAAGGAGAGGGAGGGGGGCTGGATCCGGGCGCGAGCTCGGCCGGGCCGCGGGGGCGAGTTCCGCCGAGCCGCGGGCGCGGGCGCGAGCTCGGCCGGGCGCGACCTCCGCCGGATGCGAGCTCCGCCGAACCGCGGGCGCGAAGAAGGAGAAGGAGAGGGAGGGGGCTGGACGCGGGCGCGAGCTCCGCCGGGCTCGGGGAAGAAGAAGGAGAGGGAGGGGGCCGGATCCGGGCGCGAGCTCGGCCGGGCCGCGGGGGCGAGCTCCACCAAGCCGCGGGCGCGAGATCCGCCGGCGCGGGCGCGAGCTCGGCCGGGCGCGACCTCCGCCAGACGCGAGCTCCGCCGAACCGCGGGCGCGAAGAAGGAGAAGGAGAGGGAGGGGGGCCGGACGCGGGCGCGAGCTCCGCCGGGCTCGGGGAAGAAGAAGGAGAGGGAGGGGGGCCGGATCCGGGCGCCGCGCCAGCGCCAGAGCGCGCCGTCGCCCCATGTCGTCGCCGTCGCCATGCCCGCGTGGGAGAGAGAACCGAAGATATTTGCCTTCGCCGTTGGAAACGGAGGAATTTGGGTATCACACTCATTCACTGTGCGTCACCTAAATTCTAGAATTGGTCTTTGGTATGGTCTTTCTCGTTGGAGATAGTCTAATACAGGGATATGAGATAAGCAGCTGGTCATGGATATATCATATATACTTTGTGTCCGGAAGACGCAAAGGTGATTCTTACCATCGCAATTCGTGTCGATATAAATGAATGATTGAAAGCCCTGTAACTAGTGATTAATGGAAGTTTACTATCTGTGTAAAAAACATTCATATTCAAAAATAGTAGGAAAATTAATTATAGTAAATTAGAGAGATGTGCTCGTCGTACGAGTGCATAAGCTTATGTTATTTAGGGGCGTAATGCCCAAATTTGTCAGTAGCTTGGCCCTAAATTATTAGATAGATTGTTGAATATATTTTTATAATAAATTTATTTGGAGATACAAATGTTCCACGTATTTTCTATAAATTTAATTAAACTTATGGCATAAAAAAAAGTTATCTAGGGACGGGGGAGTAGGGGTTGCCTCGGCTATCTTCCGTCCCAATGTTTTTCTTACTTTGGCCATACAATCTTAGTCGACTTGTAGAATCCTCGGCCTGTGGACCTCTGTTCTTGATAGTTTCATGGTTAACATCGGATAATCACTCGGTTAAAAAAAATAGTCTCCATCGAGTATGAAAAGCTTGAGCGCCTCTGGACACATTTAGATTCCATTGCCTTTCGAAAAAACATTTGGATTCCATTCCAGTGTAAAGTTGAAAAGGTGAACAGCCCGTCACCAGTTTTTTTCTACGTGAAGTCAGGAACCACTTCGCTAAAACTATAATATAAAAGGTCAAAAATTCTTAGTGGAAAAGGGAGAAAGTGAAAGGCGGCGACATGAGGCCCAGTTCCGGGTCACGTTCTCCGCAATGGGCCGGCCATTACGAGTCGAAGGATATCACGCGCCGGAAAGCCTTCGAAAGTGCACTCTCCTGCAGCGAATCGCGAGGTGTACGGTGTAGCACAGCAGCACAGGCGCGCCGCGCACGGCGCCCGCGCGACGTCGACACGACGCGCGCCTCGTTCCGCGGCCTCGCGCTCGCGCTCCGTACCGCGCGGATCCTCCGCCCTCGTGCGGACCGCCGCCGGAAGGTCATGCCGAAGCCGGAACGGTCACCCTGCCGCGCGAGCCGGCGGGCGGCGCCTCGGTGCACGCGCATTGAAAAACAATGGCGGCTCGTCGCGGCAAACGCGCAACGCATGTCGGTACGAGGCCTTCGCGAAACAGCGGCCGACCCGGTCCAAGCTGACCGACCGGACGGGCTTCTCGTGGTCGCCTACGCCGTACCGGGGTTTTTTTTCGTGCACTGCTAAATAATTCAACATGTCACGGATCAACGCTCAAGAGTCAGGGCCGTTTGATAGAGCTTCGCCTCCGGTCAAAACAGTTTTAATTATGACTTCATATATGAAGTAGATTCAATTTGAGAGTTGAAGCAGTTTTTATCGACCGTTTGGTTTGATAGTTTTTTCATTAGTCAAAAAACGAAATGTCTATACTACACTTATTTTTTTTCTTTTTTCCTTTACATTTCCCTTCCTTCCTTATCCATTGACTCATTCACGTACGCGGCCGCACGGCGTCCCCACACGGCCTCGACATCCTCTGCCAATCCGCCCCCACGCCCGGCGGACACAGCGACCTCGGTGGCTCATGCTTGGCGGCCCCGCGACCAGCGACGTCTCTCGGTGACCCCGATGGCCCTAGCAACTTTCGAGCGGCGACCCCAACGGCTCCTGAGCGGCGTCCCTCGACGGCCCCATCCTCCCCACGCCGCCTCCGTCTCCCCGCAGCTCCCCGCCCGCCCCTGCCACGCCTCTGGACGGTCGTGTCCGCGTGCTCATGCTCACGCCGAGGGCAAACTCGCCCAGGGCCCGCGCATTTGAGAGGGAGCCGAGGGAAGCTCGATTTTTCGGCTCCATCTCCCATCTTTCGCTCTGTCTCAGCGCAATTTTCGGGACTTCTCCTATGGAGCTGATGTCCTCACACCCTTTTGGCAGCAGGAGTCGTAAAACAGCTCCCTGGGCCGGTCCGGGAGCGCTACCAAACGGCCCCTTACATGCTGGTCATTGCTCTTCTGGATTGTGCGGACATGTGCATAACAAAGTCGCTGACTTTTTGCGCCAGCCCTGGTGTATCAGACTATTTTTCTACCGGCGTGCGTGCGGCATCTCGTAGACTGGCATGTACTGTTCGTTTGGCTGATAAGCCATGACTGAAAGCATTCTTGGCTGATTTATTGTAAGAGAAAAATATTGTTCGTTTGCTAAAAAAAGTACGGATTATAAGTCAAACGCTTGCAGAGTTGCAGGGCTGAGTGTTCGTCCGACACTGTGAGTCTGCTGCACGTTGTAACAGAACCGACCAATTATACGAAATTAAGTAAAAAAATCATCCGCCAGAGCAGACGATTTAGCAAACTTAAGCCCGTATAACCCGGTAGTCCGTGAAATCACGAAGGATTTCAAACCAACTTTCATTCCAGCCAAGATCGTAATAAGTTTAGCGGTCACCATCACATATTACATAAAAGTTTGCATCTCAGATACATCAGAGTTTAAACATAGTTATTACAAAACAAGTTCGAATAAAAGTAACGGAAGCCATTTGTTCAAACCACACACACTCACACGGAGTTCAAATACAGTGCTAGCGAATGATCATCTCCAACAAAAGCATCAGACGAGACGTAAGGAATGACCATGCCCATGGTCCTAAGCATCACTCATCGCAGGATAAAGACAGTTGATACAGTAGCCGTAATACATCTGCCCATCTGCAACAAGTGAGAATAAAACCCTGAGTACGAGAAGGTACTCAGCTAGACTTACCCGACATAACCAAAAATAAGTGACACCAAGGATTATGAAGGGCTTTGTAGTAGGGTAGCTGACTCATTTACAAAGAAAGCATTTTTGGCATTTCAAAAACCTTTCTAAAGACTTTATTGCCAAGTTAATTAATTATAACCTGTCGACTAGATTTGCACCTATACTAGAGCAAACATGTGATTAAGCAGATAATGATAACCAATGATCGTTAAACAACCTCCATAATGTCATATTCATTATAACTGTCCAAGTGTTCCATCAACATTACTACGATGAAGTAACTCAAGTCAAGTGCTCACTATCCAGGAGCGATGGCGATTCGAATCGATTCCTAACCAGCTGGTGATTTATTCCTTACACAAACCTCACTCACCCGCTAAAGTGAGATATTGATCACCGAGTCAACTATCCAGGAATCTTGAGTTTGCCATGAACCACATGTATCCGGGGGGCGACCGACTGCACTTTGGTCTTATCATCTCGCCCCCATGTCCTACCACACCTGCTCCGGCAGAGTGCACTGCGGGCAACCTACTCGGCCCGAATAATCTCCCAGCTTTACGGTCGGAAGGTACTTTATCCATCCAGCTAAATGTAAGGCATGCGTTCAACATGACTCGAGGCCCAACAACGGTCGGTCCTTAATCGACACAGACGGAAAGCACTACAGTCCAAAACTCTGTAAGTCTCCGTCCGGTCTTAACTTCATTTAACACTTAGTTATACCATGACTTCATAGTCATCCAAGCAAATCCAGGTAATCACCTATAGCTCGCAGGTGACAGGAAATCACCCGACTTCTACCGGTCTAAGCCAGCTAAGCATTGACTCAACTGCGGATACCAGGGTAACAAGGATATAGTATAACAAAAGTAGACAAGGTATAATACAGCAACGGTTGTAAACAACTTCTGAATGTAACGCATCAATTAAAGTAAAGCATTTACTTAATAATTGCAAACCGGAAGAAAATGCTCCGGGGCTTGCCTCTCTTGAAGGAGCTCGGGTGGTGATCGGGGCACTCTAGAAGTTCCTCAACGTCCTCCTCGTCGGCTTCGGGCACTTCCTGCGGCTGCACCTCGAGCTGCTCCTCGGGCTCCTCGGGTATGACGACTGGGTTCTCGGTTTGTGATCCTATATGATGCAATATGCGTAAGTGCTTATGCAATCGGTGCATCGGATGAGATGAATACAAGAGATATGCTTGAATGCAAGGTAGTCAACATCATCCAAGAACATATAGTACAAGCACATGTCATCTACTGTATTCTCTTCTACTACTAATATGTTGAGTCAACACATCTTATTAAATGCTTCAAAGATACACCAAAGCTTCACTAATTTCTTAATCACACATAAAGCAACACTTGATTAAACCCTAATTAATAATAGGTTTGAATAGCAACATCTATTTTTATTGCTTAAAAAAATCTTAGAAAATTACCATAGCACAGTACTACCCTATGTAGTCTACCATTAGATTTTCATGGTATTTGAATGAGTGGATTAGCCTACACAAAAATAACAAGCTATGGCATGATCATAAACATGAAAATACTTTGTACTATGAAAAGTGTCAAACAACAGAGTTAGCATTTTTCCTATGATCTTCATAGCATACAATCACTGCACAAAAATTATCACATGCAAGTTTTATACAAAGTTTGTTCTCTAGCAAAAATAACAAAAATCAGCCATTAAAGGCACTTGAACTACACCTCAAAATTTTTCTTCAGCACATGCATGACACATATTTTTTCTAGGAAGTACATTACATAAGAAGATTAACAAACTTGTAAATCATATTTTTCTGAAGCTTATAGGTTTTTCTACACATTTTTCAAGTTATCAGCAATATCCATGATTAAATAAAGTTCTACAGAAAAGTATCTCAAAAATGACATGCCATAATTTTTCCAAGTAGATTTGGTGATAAGGAACCTAGCAAAATTTATTTCAATAGATTTGGAGCAATTTTGAGTATCCAAACATTTTCCAAATCATTTCTCTTTTCAAATAATAAAGAAAAACTGAAAATAAAACATCCTATTGCTACTGGGCCGGCCCGTGGGAACCAGCTGGCCCACGGCCACACTCGGCCTACGTGGTCCGAGCAAAGGGAAAAAGCAGCGGCCTGGCAGGGGCTTCGGCCCACGGCCATATGGCCTAGCTCGGCCGAGGCGAAGGCCATGCCGGCGCCGAGACGTCGCGGCCGGCCAGCGGGGCCGGCCATTGTCGGCCGGGTCAGGGCAAGCGGGCGAGCGCCTGAGGTTTGTGAGGAGTTGGCGAATGTGGGCAGGCAGCTAGGTAGGGTGGAGAAGGGGAGGAAGGGGGAGTTCCACGGCGGCCGAGCACGGTGGCGCCATGGCCAACATCGGCGAATCGCGAGAATGCGCTACCTGGGCTCAAAAGACGGCACAATCGCGAGCACCAAGTGTCAGAGAGCGAGGCAGAGCTGCTGGCGCTTGATTGCTGGCCGTGGTGGAGGAGGGGCGGCGAATTCGCCTGGCGGGCTGCGGTGGCGCTCGGTGGCGAGCTGGATGCGTGCGGGAGGAGGGGCGAGCACGGGAGAGCAAGAGAGCGGGCGGGATGGAGTGGAGAGGAGCGCAGCATGGTCGACAGGTGTAGGCGGGCGCATGGGAGCGGACGCAGGCTGACTGTGCCGCACGGCGGCGTCGACGGCGCATGGCCGCCACGCGGCGGGCGTGCTCTGCCATGGTCGGGACGCGGCGCGGGCGAACGACGCGACGCAGCGCGGTCAGCAGGCCAGACGCGCGCGGGGCTAGGCTGGGCCAAGGCGAGGCGCACGGCGCTGTGGGAGGCTCGCTGGGCCGACTTCGGCCGTGGGCCGAGAAGCGAGGCGGCGGCCCGCGAAATAAGAAAAGCCTTTTTCAAATTATGTTTTCAAGAGATTTTCAAATACCAGTTTTCAAATATCATTTTGAGCAAGAAAATGACATCTTTTGAAAATGTACCAAAAATGAAAGTTGATTAGAATTTAATTCTCTACAACTTTGCTTTTATAACCAAAGTCCAATTCTATCTAGATTTTGAATTATAAAATCAAAGTTAATTTTAACTCAAAACCCTATTTTTTGGGGAATTATTTTTAAGGCAAAATTTTTGCTATAATTTGAATACAAACTTTGCTCCAAAAATTATGCTAAATAATTCTAGACGATTTACAATCATTGCCAAACAAGTTCTACTAACCTAGCAAGCATAATCAGGGCAAAACAACTCTAACAAGTGTATGCATCATTTACGTTTCACAAGCATGTTTCGTATGTTTCGAAGCAGTGTTTCAGTTATTATTTACATGATTAGGCATGTATGATTAGGATGCTTGATGATGCATGATATGCATGATTTGCAGTGCCTAAATGCTGGCATAACACTGGGGTGTTAC
Organism: Miscanthus floridulus; assembly: GCF_019320115.1. Lineage (NCBI taxonomy): Eukaryota > Viridiplantae > Streptophyta > Magnoliopsida > Poales > Poaceae > Miscanthus > Miscanthus floridulus. The sequence goes on along the minus strand of NW_027097962.1, from coordinate 14,975 downwards.
ACACGTCAAGCCAAGGATCATCGAGGTGTCTTGCTCACGCAGTCACGCCGGTTCGAGCCAGCATGGCATTGTTGTCTGGTGCTGCGTTGTCGCCGTGTGCCTAGCTAGCTCCCGCGCTTGGTCTTCTGTGTGTGACTAGCGTAGCCCGACCAGAGCCACATGCTCTTTGATCCCTCCGAGCGACGAGCACGACCGGGCTAAAGATGTCAACAGGGACCCGATCCTCAATTCTCCGCGGGGAATTCTTACATTAGGGATGGGGATGGGGGGAAATTAATCTCCACGGGGAAGGATTTGGTAGTAATGTTTTCCCCGTCGAGGATGGCGGGGATAGGGATGGTTGCCTGGTCCCCGACCCCGATCCCCGTCAACCCGCCCCGCAAAGATTTACGAAGCACGCAGCAGCCAGCAGGCAGCCCATGTAACGGCCCAGTAAATCACAGAGGTATATAACGCGCCATCCAAGTATCCAACCCTAATTCCTCGATTCCCAATTCCCCATCCGCATCCAGTTGCAGACGCAAACGCCGCTCTCTCACAGTCTCGCTGCTCTGGCTCTCGCACAGTCGCACGCTCACCTCCAGCGTCCAGCCGTAGGCCCGTAGCCGCCGCAATCTCCTCCTGGCTCCCGCTCCTAGCTGCAGCAGTCGCTTGCTGGCTTGCCGCTCCCTTGCTACCCGTAGTAGCGCTGCTGCAGACCCGACGCAGAGGCGCAAAGGCAACAAGCAGTAGCGCAGAGGCGCTCAGGCCCACAAGCACAGCCGCTGTCGTAGACCCGGAGCCACCACCGCGGCCACTCCACCTCTAGCAGCCACTCCACTCCATCGACCACTTGCAGTCACCGGAGCAGCTCACCGTCGGATCCACACCACTAGGGCCGCGCCGCCTGCAGAGCATCACGGGAGAGCATCACGGGAGACGCATCTGCATAGCCTTCACCGCCGGCCACCATGACTTCGCCCTCCCCGCCTCCAAGCTTGGACGGTGATGAAGTAAGGTGAGAAACTAAGACTCCATGTAGCCTGCACTCTTGCACTTTGCACAAGCGTGTCTTAGTCCTCCCTCGAGATTTTGCCTATCGGGCATGGGCGGGGTATGGGCTATGGCTGCGTGCCTGTGTCGTTCTCGTTCACTCACTAACCCACGTCCGGCGGTCCTCGCGAAGGGACGCCATGGATTTGGATCGGCCACCAAATGCTATGCCGGCTACTAGATCCTCCTTGTTGGCGCCTGCTGCAGCCATTGTCGCTTCTGCAACTACAAAGGGATGACCTCCAAAGCCTCAAATGAAAAAGTCCATGACCAAGACGACAAGCCGTCTTGCAAATGAAGGAGCTCCTGCTCTGACCACTCTGGAAGCATCAATCGACGGTGGCCTCCGGCTACTAAAATCCATAGGGTCGGTTTTAATCTCACTAACCTTCTTCTCTTATTAGCTTGTTTATATTAATAGTTTTGCATGTGTAAACTGTATTCCATGGTTATGATTTATGAATGAATGCAACTAAAATCCATGGTTCTTAATCATTTAGTTAAAACTTCAGATTATTATTGAATATATGTGTGTGTAACGATCTACATAGTATGCTACAATGTTCATATTTATATTCTATGCTCTGAGCTTCAGATTATTGCAGCATGTTTTTGTGCATTTTATTTATGTTTGCATATTTCATATATAGTCGTAGATTTCATTCATATTTATTTGGTAATTGTCAGATTCACTATGAACGCAACTCAAGGCAGCGGGAGTAGCAGCCAACAAGATTCACAGTCACTTCCACCACAAACTGAATCTGTTAATGATTTTGAGCCGATACAAATTGATGACGATGAGCCCGAAGACATGGACTTTGGCACTAAGAGAAAGCTGAATTCTGTTGTTTGGAATAATTTCAAGAAGGTCAAAGTCTGTGGTATTGTAAAGGCTCAATGCCTTCATTGCCACAAGTAGCTTGGAGGGAAAAGCACCAATGTGACTAAGCATCTACATGATCATTTGAAAATCTGCGCACTTAAAAAGATCAAGCTAAAGGGTCAGCAACAATCAGCCTTGAGGTTCGGTTCCAAAGAAGGAGGGAAAATATCAGTGGAGAATTACACATTTGATCCAAAAGTTGCTAGGAAGGAGCTTGCTGCCATGATTGTATTGTACTGCATGAGTATCCTTTATGTATTGTTGACCATGCCGGCTTTCGAAGGTTTGTGAGTGCACTACAACCATTATTCAAGATGATGACTAGAAACACTATTATGTAATATTTGGCACTACCTAGCTGTCATTTTTGTGTGTGTTTGCACTAAAGTTTTATTCTAATTTTTTTACCTTTTCTTGTTGTAATTTTTAGGAAGGATATTATGAATGCATATGTGGAAGAAAAGAAAAAGACACTATCCTACATGGCTGGAACTAAGTCAAGAGTTGCTATTACTGCTGACTTGTGGACCTCGGATAACCAAAGAAGAGCGTACATGGCTATTACAGCTCATTTCATTGATGATTCATGGGCACTTAGAGACATTATCATGGTGTATTTCATCAAAAATTGATTTTTTTTCTTGTTGTCATCATATTCAGTTTATTGCCTTGATAAAATATTGTTGTTGTCATGTATTTCCAGGTTTATCTATGTCCCAGCTCCACACACAGCTGAAGTTATCAGTGAAGTGCTCTATGAAGCATTGCCGAAGCACCAAGTTCTTAATTGCCCCTTAGATAGATTGGTGCTACTAAATTGATTCTTCTGTTTTCATTGTAGTGACCGTGATTGAGCAATTGGTTGTGTAGATGGTGACTGCTGTGGTGACAAGGGATTTAGACAACAGTTGAGATGATATTGGATGGTGACGAGGGAAACCACCTGAGGGAAGCACCTGAAGTTCCACTAAAGGTACGTTGTATGTCTTTTTCATGTTTACAAATTGACGCGAGTAAATGCAAGCTTTAGAAGCTAAGCAAGTAAATGGAAATATGGAAGCAATTGCAGTTTTGCATGTTCCGTACATATGTATTAACTTGTTTTCCCTTCTCGACCATGTCCTGTACATGTATTAACTCGTTTTTCCTTCTCAACCCACTGTCAGGTAAGTTCTGAGAAAGGGCATATAGAAGCAGTTGATAGTAAAGGTGTTTAACGCAGAAGCATCATCGAGCTTGGTCGCTTGGACATTGTGTGAGGTCGTGAAGCTGGTTGATGGTGTGGCACGGTTTGGAGCTGGCAAGTGGTCTGAGATTAGAAAACTGTCCTTTGCCTCATATTCTTACCACATTTCAGTGGATCTCAAGGTGTGTTTGCTTGTACAACCGAAACTTATTGTGATTTTATTTTCCAATCATACATTGAAACCTGCTGTTTATTCAGGATCAGGACAAATGGCGTAACCTGATCAGAGCAACCAAGACACAGCTAAACGAGCTACAGTTGCAAGGGGGTGGCTTCACAGCCCCAGTCAAGTTCTCTGGTCTTTTGTGGTCCATGTCATGCTGATATAGTGGGTAAAGGAAAGCACTAATTAGTTAGGTGTACGTTTCTGGACGATGTGGCATATATTATATGAGACTGAGTAAATATTATACAAAGTTAGTGTATTGAACTACCGTGTGCATTGTGGACTCAACACATGTGCATTGAACTATCAAGTCTTTTCTATGTGCAGTTGATGGCTTGATGCGGGGATAGGAATCCCCGTGGGGATTAAATCCCTGAGCGGGGATAGGAATGGAGAAAAAATGCTCCCCGTGAGCCTTCACGGGGACAGGAACGAGGGAAATTTCTCTCCGTAGAGACGGGGATAGAACAGTAACCCCAACGTTCCCGTTGACATTTCGAGACCGGGCATCGGTCCATCGAGCTCGTTCGCACACCAGCCAATTTGAGGTGAGATAGAGCGCGCGGGTCGGCCTCCGATGGGTTCCCCGGTTGCCAAGCACGACCTGTGGCGCCGTCACGTGCTGACTTGCTACGGGCGATCGCCGACACGGCTGGACGCAGACGACAGCGATGGATGACTGGGCGAGTCGTCCTTCGTGCACGAGTACGGGGTGGTAGCCGAGGTCCCGATTACTCCCTGGTCCCTGTACCCTCCAGGATCTTGGTCTCGGTGGTCGCTGAGGTCTTGGGTTTGTGGCAAGAGTGCTGTGCGCGGTAGAGAATAGAGAAGTAGGGTCAAAATAAACGGGTCTGTATACTGCATTGGCAGTCCAGTACAAAGCCCAAATCATTATTTGACGGTATAACTGCCGTCAGGTCATCGAGTTCTTTCTTCAAATTAATTAATAATATGAAGCATTATCATTTCGTGAAAAGCACTGGCTAATTAAAAATGCACTGTCATGTTCCATTTCCTTGATGTGACGGTAACATTACTGTTTTCCCACTAGCTATGTTTTTTTTTGACAAAGTCCCACTAGCTATGTTGTTTTCCGTCCTGGGCTTCATTTGGGCTGCTAGCTCCCTGTTACAGGCCGCACTAGAGGTCGGGACACCGACGAGGCGACAATTTTCGTTGTAGTCTAGGTGTCTATGTCCACATGGGCCTTTAATAGTTTCGGCCCGTAGTTTATGAGCCGGGCTTTACTCTCGCACGGTGACTAGCCACTCGACATTTCCGGCTGTGCTCTGGCTTCCGCTTCCCCGAAGGCAATGACAACTCCAGCTCACCCAGTTTATATGGCTAAAATAAAATTAAAACTAAAAACCGAACAACACATTTTTCTATAGATGATAGATCTGTTCTGATCACGATTCTTCTCCTAACTCCTCTTTATTTATATTAAATAGTAAAAAAAAAGATCAGACCAGGTTATCATTGTAAAACAGCACCTTGCCAGGTGCTCCAGGCTCTCCCAGTCCCAGTCCCGGTTCGCTTGGTTTTCAAGAGACCACCAGTGGGGTCGGGTCCACCGACACCCGGCAGGTTTTCGAAGACGGGAACACGTGGTGTCGGTGCCTAAGCAGCGTGTCACCGTCGAATTAGATGCCGCGGCAGTGGGACGCCCAGATCAGCTGACGCTGAACAGCCACCCCCTGCATCTAACTAACATCCTAACGTGCTTCGGAAAATATAATCAGACACTGTATCTGAAAACCGAGGCGTTCACGACCACGGGATCGGAATTGTTCATATTACAGGTCACTGTGTTGCGTCATGGATTGATTTCTGGTACATACACCTGCTAAGTTTGCTAATTGCTATGGGCTGTAAATTGTAATATATAATGGGAGGAAGAGTTTGATTAGGCCACGAGTACAAATTAGGATGCGAAACTATGTGCTTTTGCACTTGAAGAAAAGTGATGTGCCACAAATCACCAGCGGAGAGCGGTGTGGGCCGTTGGTATTTATCATATACTACGGTTCATTGCCAAGCTAGATTTGTCTTTTACGTGCCTATTCCTTGCTTTTGCTGCAAACAGCAAAGGACAGCTATAGGTACAAATGCCACTTGCTTTTACAAAAGAGAGAACCTAACTTCCATTTGCTGGGGAGTATTTTTTATTATCCGAGGACTAACGGGGCTATTACATAGGCCTATACCATACCTCGGAGCATTTGTAGCTGCTATGGAATCTCGTGTTTTTCTAAGATATCATTACATGAATGGTTATTTTAAAGTCTTATTTTTAAGGCTGTTAAAATCATGATCTGAATCGAATCGAACTTTAATCTTAGAATCATAACTTTGTAGAATCAAGCCGATAAGCTAAGATCACCATGGAATCACAATTTTAACAATTATTCTTATTTTTTACCTGCAAAACAAGCAACGTTAGTTTTTTTATTTGTCAGTTCCATAGATGATAAATCGTAGGATGAATTTGAGGCATCGTATTAAAGCATCGAAGAAGAGCGATGTATTACGTCAGTAAATTAAAATAGGGATTTTGCTGCGAACATGAAGGCCCTGTTTGTTTCCGCTTCTCCCAGACACGCTTGGATTATAATCTAAGCGAAGATTTTCTCGCTTCTCGCTTTTCGCTTCTCGTAGTTCAAATCTCTGAAGCGGCTTACCACATAAGCGAGAATCGGTGGAAATAAGCAAAGCGTTTGGCGGGATTCTCGCTTATTTCCACCAATAAGCCGCTTATAAACGCAAACAAACAGGGCCTTAGCACAGCTAGGTGCGGCTAGCTTTTTTCACAGGAGAGAATCTAACTTCATTTTGGTTGGAAGCATGTATAGAATAACTCTTATAAAACATAAAAATATTTTTGTTTTCTTCCTTTTAGGCCTATCTAAATTTGATACCCTTCTGCATGAGCTGTATAACAAGTGAACTACTATTGTAGCCCATGAGAATTGGCATACTGCATTGGACGGTGTGAAAGTGTAATCTATTCAAGACAAAAAAAAATCAGTTAATTTGTTATGCTCTGTTAACTCTTCAACATTTGTTCTTGCTATTACACTATGTATCGAACACCTCATGAAATAAAGTTCCACCCACTTAATTAATCAATTATAACTATGCCTATCCTGATCAACCGAGAGCTATGGTTTAAGCTGACACAAGTAAGGCTGAAAACAACTCACAAATAGCATACGTGTTCAGGAAAACAAAAGAACAATTAACATACCCAAATGCTACAAAACTGTATGGGTATATATACCCCTAGATTAGAACAAGATAAAACCACCGTACACCGTTCCTAGAAACGCCATACGTAGAAACCACGTCAGCTTACCTCCACGACCGCATTCTTCACGTCCACAGGGATCGCGAATTCGCGATAGACAAATCACCAAGGAAACCACTCCGCAATTTTGAAAAAGTGAGGAAAAAAAAGCGAGGAACCGAGGAGGAACAACAGAATGATCCATCCTCTTGTGCTATCCCTGCCCTCCCCCGCTATAATATCGCCGCGGCCTCGTCGCCCTCGTCACCACACCACCACTCCTCCCTCCCTGCCCTCTCACTCCCGATCCCTCCACCACCACCGCTTCCTCCGCGTCACCCCTCTCGTCGCCTCGCGCGGCGACCAGCGGCGGATCGTCCGCGGCGCAACCATGGGGCTCTTCACTGTGACGAAGAAGGCCACCACGCCCTTCGAAGGCCAGAAGCCCGGCACTTCCGGCCTCCGCAAGAAGGTTTCCTTCCCGCCTTTGCCTTCTCGCTCCCGATCTCCGCCTAAGTTCCTAGGGCCCCAGTCCGGATCTCTCTGTTTCTCTGACGCGGCGGGTTCGTGCTCGATTCTGGTGCCTCGGATCCGCTGCCCAACAGCCTTTCGCTTCCGGCCACCTCGCGGATCTCGCCGGGGCGGCTTTTAGCGCAGGATCTCGGGGCTCTGTTCTATCCGTCCTTCTGCTTGGATCTGCTGGGAAACCGTTGTCAGATGGGTGTTGTTCGGAGCATGCCTGCTGGCTGGATCCGTTGGTTCCTATAGAACGTTGGACCTGTGCGGGGTTGGAATGATCTGGACTTGTGCTTGCATGGCTTTGATCCATACAATTTGCACTCGCATTAATCAGCTTTTGCTAATTGTTACCGGATCTCGCTGATTCAGTTACTGGCTTAGAAGATAACAATGCTCTCTGTTTTCCTAGCTCGTGCATAAGCATAATAGTGGATATGGTTTTTTGGTCTCTCAATGATTACTCCATTCGAGATAATGTTCACATGAAAATTGTTCTGGCATCATTTAATGCTTATGGTTGGGGTTGGTTTGGTTCGACATTCATTAAATTCCAACTCATCATATGTTGAGATTCATGGAATTCTTTTCCATCCTGGTTCAGGCTTGAGTGGGTCGTGTGTTTCCAAAATGGGACGAGGGGTAGAGTATTTTGATTTTGTAGTTGATACCCTTGGCTTATAAACGTAGTTGGCGACTTCGATTCATAAAGGTGGAAATTATGCTGCAAGTTATACAAATTTGATATCGACCTTTTGTTGATTGCATGTGATGGCACCACTCTGAAAATTCTGTGGCACACCTCAAATTGCTTGAGGTGTCATCTGAGTATTTTGTACTAGTGTGTATGGATCTCCAGCGTGGTATACAATCATACAATATCCATTCTGAATTTTATCAATCTAATGTTTTCACACAATACTGATTGTCTTTATATGGTTGTATCTTTGTTGTTAATTGTTATACATTATTAAGTAGGAAAACATTAAAATAATACATTTTATTATTAGTGTTATAGATCAATGAATTATTCCTCCAGTCAAGGCAGCTATGTCCATTATATGTCTGTAGCTTGAACAGTGTAACTCCTAGTGTTTATACACATGCATTGTTTTCTTTGATGCTGGGCATAGCATTCCTAGCTAGCTAGCCTTCCCTTGATGGGAATTAATCAAGTGGATGTTAATCGGGATGAGTTTACTTCTACATCAAGGAAAAAATGTATGAATGATCACTGATTGCAGATGCAAGTGATTTTGTCATCAGATACTTTGTTACTTTAATACTTGGTTTCATCTGTAGCATAGTACAATTAATTATGCCTTTTTTCTTATAAAATCTTTTGTTAATATTACCAGGTTACTGTATTCCAGCAGCCTCATTATCTGCAGAACTTTGTCCAATCAACATTCAATGCCCTTCCTGCGGACCAAGTTAAAGGTAACCTGCTTATCAGATAAATACCAGTCCTGTTTCAGACAAGGTTTACCGCAAGGTTTTAGTAAATTATTATTGTGCAGTTTTCATGTATACATTGAAATTGTAAATTGGAAATGCAGTTGCCATAGCCAGAATTTTCATGATCTCCATTGTTCTCTCTCTGCAGTTGTTGCTCATTAGTCATGTCTTCATTCCTTTCTTATAGGTGCAACCATTGTTGTCTCTGGTGATGGCCGCTATTTCTCAAAAGATGCTGTTCAGGTGATTTAGAATACTATCCATCTCCCTTATACAGATGCAGTCTTAGTATCGTCTTCTCCCTGAGGCCGAGTTTTTTTTAATAGACTTGGTTTTCATCAACTAAATAGAATCCCATTGCTTTTGCTTGTTACAGATCATAACAAAAATGGCTGCTGCCAATGAAGTAAGACGTGTTTGGGTTGGACTAAACAGTCTCATGTCTACTCCTGCTGTATCTGCTGTCATCCGTGAAAGAATTGGTGCAGATGTAAGTTTGATTTCTTAATAAAGGACAATGTTTAGCAGTATGAACATTTATTTGTTACTCCTTTATACTGTCTAATGACTAATGAATAACCTGACTATTGGTTTATAAACACATGGACAATAGGGATCAAAGGCTACTGGTGCCTTCATCTTGACAGCGAGCCATAACCCAGGTGGTCCTACGGAGGTACCAACTTCACTGCTAGTATCTTTGTTGCAAATCAAGTGCCACTCGTGCTCTATGTTATTGATGAATACATCGCATTGAACTTTCCAGGACTTCGGTATCAAATACAATATGGGAAATGGTGGACCTGCCCCTGAATCCGTTACCGACAAGATTTTCTCTAATACAACGACAATCTCTGAATACCTCATCTCTGAGGACCTTCCAGATGTATGATTCAGTGCCAACCTGCTAAGTATTTCCTCACTATTTCTTTTGACAGGTTAGTGGAATATTCATTTTCTCCTACTTTAATACTGCAGGTTGATATTTCTGTTGTCGGTGTCACCAGCTTCAGTGGACCCGAAGGTCCCTTTGATGTGGATGTCTTTGACTCTAGTGTAGATTACATAAAGTTAATGAAGTAAGTAGCTTGTTCTTTCGTGTTTTCTTTCATTGAAGTGAGAATATCTGTGCTTTATATCATTACATGTTACTTGGATCATGTTGTGTAACAAGGGAATCTAATGATTTAATTACTGCCATCAATTCCAGGACAATTTTTGACTTTGAAGCAATAAAAAAGCTGCTGACTTCCCCAAAGTTTACATTCTGGTATTCATATATGGCTGCAACCATGTCACCATTGCCGTAATAATATTACTGTATCTTAAATCTTGCTTTGCTCTTCTAGTTATGATGCGCTCCATGGTGTTGCTGGAGCTTATGCCAAACACATCTTTGTGGGAGAGCTTGGTGCTGATGAAAGTTCGCTGTTGAATTGTGTCCCGAAAGTAATGAGTTCTATTGTTACAGATTTCTACTTAAAATGTGGCTTGGTATTAATTCGTCACTTATGTTTTTGCAGGAGGACTTTGGAGGTGGTCATCCGGATCCTAACCTCACCTATGCAAAAGAGTTGGTTGAACGGATGGGTCTTGGAAAGTCATCCTCAAATGTTGAGCCCCCTGAATTTGGCGCTGCAGCTGATGGAGATGCTGATCGCAACATGATTCTGGGTAAAAGGTATGATCTGTTCGAATATCTTACTATGTAGAAAATTTGTTTTGGATTCTAGAAAAGCACAAGGAATTCATGATACTCCCCTTTTGCCTTGTTATAGATTCTTTGTGACACCATCGGACTCTGTTGCCATTATCGCGGCCAATGCTGTACAATCAATTCCTTACTTTGCTTCTGGCCTGAAGGGAGTTGCCAGGTAAAAAGCTCTCCTCCATATTGTGCTGCTAATATAACATCTAGATATATTTTTACTGTAAAAACTCTCACCGTAGGCTCCAAGCGGTAAGCTTCACTGCAGCCTGCAGTAAAAATGTATATTTCTCTCTACATTTTGTGCTGCATCTGTTTTAAGTCAGGCAGTGTTCTGCTCAATAAATCTGCTTAACATATCAGCAACAATACCATCTGGAACACAGTTTCTGCTAATACCAACTTCTTCATCCCTCGCTTGTATGCAGCCGTCCTTCCTTAGATGCATTTAAAATTTCTATATGCACTGATACGCTACATATGATAATCCATTGTTGTAATTGCAGGAGCATGCCAACATCTGCTGCCCTTGATGTTGTTGCAAAGAATTTGAATCTCAAGTTCTTTGAGGTAAAGTGTTAAGACCTTGGTTTGCAAGATTTTTGAATGCCAGATAAATCTAACATAAAAAACTATGTTTCAGGTGCCTACTGGGTGGAAGTTTTTTGGGAATTTGATGGATGCTGGAATGTGCTCAATCTGTGGTGAAGAAAGCTTTGGCACTGGTAATATTTGGCCTCTGGCTATCATTTGTATACATGCGAATCACAGTAGTAAACATGCCAGCACCTCTTGTATCGTCATGTTAGATGGGTAAATTGTGTTAACATGTGGTACATGAATGGGGCAAATCACTTCTTGTGTTCTGACAGTGAGCTCTCTCACCCTTTTATTGAGTTGTTCATGAATCCAACCCATAGTAAAGTCAAGGACTTGTTGGTATTTGGTATCAGCCAAGCGAACAGGGCATTATTGAGATGTTTATATGTACTACTTTGGCCAGGGTCTGACCACATTCGTGAGAAGGATGGCATCTGGGCTGTGCTTGCATGGCTTTCTATTATTGCTTTCAAGAATAAGGACAACCTTGGAGGAGATAAGCTTGTCACTGTTGAAGATATTGTCCGTCAGCACTGGGCCACATATGGTCGCCATTATTACACACGCTATGACTATGAGGTACTTCCATTTTTTTGACATGCGCCTTGCATATATGTACCACCTGTTTCAGATATCATTCTAAATACACAAGTTTGTTTGTGAAGAATGTTGATGCGGGGGCTGCTAAGGAGCTTATGGCAAACCTAGTAAGCATGCAGTCATCACTTTCTGATGTTAACAAGTAAGTGGACCTTTTTTAAATGTAAAGGAATTAATTCCTCCAAAAAATTATGCTCGTACTCCCGTGTATATATATCAACTCAAGCAATCGCAAACTTGAACTTTTTAGTACCATGTCTGAATTATCTCTTTGTCAGGTTGATCAAGGAGATCCGGTCTGATGTTTCTGAAGTAGTTGCAGCTGACGAGTTTGAGTACAAGGATCCTGTTGATGGCTCTGTGTCCAAGCACCAGGGCATCCGATACCTCTTCGGAGATGGTTCACGACTGGTATGTAGACCTGTGTTGTTTCAGATATCCTCTATTTTATGTCTTGAACCGAAACAAAGGGAGTGGTGTGAAAACCTTGTTCCACAGTCAACAATACATTTTCTTTTTTGCAATATTATCAGTCAGTACATGATAAGTCTGAGTTGGATTCATCCTTGGTCAGATGGATAGATTTGAGATCTCTGACTATATCATACTGACCACAACTAATGCTGGTTAGCTAACATGGATTTTTGGCATTCTAGGTGTTCCGCCTCTCTGGAACTGGTTCTGTTGGTGCCACCATCCGTGTCTACATTGAGCAGTACGAGAAGGATTCCTCCAAGACCGGCAGGGATTCACAGGATGCCCTTGCTCCGCTGGTAAGATATCTACCCTGTCCTTTCGGTTCACAGAGCTGGATATACCTTGGGCTTCTGTGAAACTGCATTTACTAATTTTGTGTTTCATCTCAGGTTGATGTTGCGCTCAAGCTCTCCAAGATGCAAGAGTACACTGGCCGCTCTGCCCCGACCGTTATCACATAAAAATTTTGAAGAGTGTTTTAGAATGAGTTGAGGCGGTTACACAAACTCATTCCGGCCTCTTGTTCCATAGTTTTTCTTTCCTGTTGCATCTCACCGATGAATAAAATGTATGTATCAGACTCGTCTCGTTTTTTTTGCCCATACTGCAGAGTAAGCCGCTGCACAGCAGGCGGTAATAATCTTGTCACAGTGTTGTAATTGGGAGCGTGTTTCTTCTAATCTTGTTAGAAGTGTTTCTGGTTTGTTTGAGCATTTGCGTACCATTTTTTCTCTCTGAAGAGTATAAAAATATATTTACTCACCTGTATAACCTGTCACTAATGTTTTCATGGCTGTTCGCTGAGCCCTGGTTATGAACCGTCCGAGAATTGATGACCATTCCTGTGTGACCTGATTGTAGACCCTGTCTTAAGTTCCTAGTAATTGCAAATGACGAGTGGCATTATGGCAAGGGATTGTGACTGGGTTGTCGGTTGCGGTGTTGGACTTGTTAGATGTGATCAGCACATTCGTGTTGGTTCAGCTCCATGATTTACAGGCAGGAGTGACCGGTGGTTCTGAACTTCTGATACACGTTCTGTTCTTGTGATAGATGGCCCTCTGAACATCCACCGAATTTTTTATGTTTTGAGATTGGAAACGAGTTGCTGTTTTGAAAGCGGAAATGAATCGAGTTCTTTTGAATGTTAATGAAAACGGTTGCATAAACCAATCCACTATCTGTGCTATCTGTGCAAGTATGCCAAGATAAGCCGATGAAGAAATAAAAACAGAAACCCAGAACCTACGCATTTCGATACATATCAGCGTTCACAAGCACACGAACCCACGCATTTCGACACGTATCAGCGATCACAAGCACACGACAAGAAGCTAGGGGAACCAGATAGGGCCGGACATAAAGCTTTTTAAAAGTGCCTTCGATTGAACTCGTTTTTTTTAATGAAAATAAATTTGATTCTAAATGACTTTCAACTTCGTCTCGACTAATTAAGCTTGATTTGAGGTTTGGAACTCAAACAATTTAGGAGACTATATAAATAAAATTATGCCAGTTTCAAAAAAAGCTCCAAAAAAAGTGTTCTTGGGTTATCCAGCACTAGAACCACCACACTGCAGCTATTATTATGGGCATCTCAAGTTTCTGACAGCGTCAGTCTCATTTGCCATCTACGCAGCCCGCCTCTCACACAGAGGTACGTCAGTCCCAGCCGGAGAATCAAGGAGCCGCGGCGCCCTTGCCGCTGCCGTTGGAGTGACTGGGCTCCCACAGGATGGTTGTCTCCGCGATCAGCGAGGTCACCACGTACGGGTCCATGTTGGACGCCGGCCTCCGGTCCTCGAAGTATCCTGAGGCAAACCAAGAAATCCCACAAGGATCATCAACCGCAGGAACCCAACCGAAACAGCAGAAGGCCGCACGGGAAAGAAAGAAATCGCTTCCGCCTCTCACCTTTGCCTTCCTTCTCGGTGTCGCGGCCCACCCGCACCGACGCCCCGCGGTTCGCGACGCCCTGACAGGACAAACAAGGCGATGGGATGAGCCCGTTCTGTCACGCGAAGAAGAGGTGTTACGACGGTCTCGTCGTGCTCACCCAAATGAAGGTGTTGATGTCGGCGGTCTCGTGGCGGCCGGTGAGGCGGCGCTCGTTGCCGTCCCCGTACGCGGCGATGTGCTCCCGGTGCCGGAGGCCCAGCTTGTCGATCGCCTTCTTGATCACCTCGTACCCGCCGTCGCTCCTCATTGACTTGGTGCTGCATGCACATTCACGAGCAGCTAAGTAGTCGTGACTGGGCGCAATTTTATTCAGAAATTTTCTCTTTTGATTGGTACCTGTAGTTGGTGTGAGCGCCAGCGCCATTCCAGTCGCCCTGCAGTCACATGCACAGAGACGACATGAGACCAGCAGGATAACAAAACCACAGATATATCAAAACCCAAAATATTGGTAAAGAAATCGTCACCGGAATTGGCTTGGGGTCGAAGGAGACAACCACACCGGCGATCTCGGTGATCCTCTGCCAGTCACAGGGAAAGAAGAACACGTCTCATCAGCAAAACACACTGACACGACACGGCACGCCATGTCTCGGCGGAAGAAGAAGTGAACACACAAACACAGCCGGTAGGCTGCAGCCTCTACCTCAAGAATGTAGCGAGCCACCCAGAGCTGGTCGCCGGCCGAGACGCCGACGGCAGGGCCAACCTGGAACTCCCACTGCCCTGGCATGACCTCCCCGTTGATGCCGCTGATGTCGATGCCGGCGTAGAGGCAGGCCTTGTAGTGCGCGTCCACGATGTCCCGCCCATAGGATTTGTCCGCTCCGGCGGCGCAGTAGTATGGTCCCTGCCAGGATCATTCCATAAGCTGATAAAATCTGAATCTCTGATACTGTTATGGTTGGAGGCAGATTACATGGTGGTCTCGAGCTTTTGTTTCTGTTAATGTGCACCTAGTTGGCTAGTTGTGCTGAAAAGTAGTATTTCATTTCACTGTAATGTGGGAAAGAATTGAATTTTGGTCTTTGCTGAAACTAA
>NW_027097961.1:0-27495 GCF_019320115.1 Miscanthus floridulus | reverse complement strand
TTCGGAACCCTAGATTGTCTAAAATTGAAAAGTTTTGAATACCAAGTTTGTTCATATCATCAATATCTACAATCCTTATATAGACCATTTTTTCATTTGAGAAAGCTTGAACAAAATGTAGTTTAATTTTCACAAGTGTGTGACATAGTTTTAGAAAGTCTATAAGAGATAAGGAAAATTATGACTAGTGTTTGATAAAAATTTCTCAAATGGGAAAATGATCTATGTAACAATTGTAGATCTTGCTGAGATGATCAAACTTGGTATTCAGAGGTTTTTCATCTGAGGTCATTTAGTGTCTCATTTGAGCAAGTTTGACCAAGTCAAATTTGGTCAAATGAAAAAACAACACTTTGACCCTATTATTATGGACTCTAAATGACTTCGAATTGAAAAGTTTTGAATACCAAGTTTGTTAAACTCAAAAAGATCTACAATTGTTGTTTTGGTCAACTTTCCATTTGAGAAAGTTTGGACGGTTCAAATTTATGATTTTTAAATTTCGACGCCTACAAACTAGTTTTCGGAACCCTAGATTGTCTAAAATTGAAAAGTTTTGAATACCAAGTTTGTTCATATCATCAATATCTACAATCCTTATATAGACCATTTTTTCATTTGAGAAAGCTTGAACAAAATGTAGTTCAATTTTCACAAGTGTGTGACATAGTTTTAGAAAGTCTATAAGAGATAAGGAAAATTGTGACTAGTGTTTGATAAAAATTTCTCAAATGGGAAAATGATCCATGTAACAATTGTAGATCTTGCTGAGATGATCAAACTTGGTATTCAGAGTTTTTTCATCTGAGGTCATTTAGTGTCTCATTTGAGCAAGTTTGACCAAGTCAAATTTGGTCAAATGAAAAAACAACACTTTGACCCTAGTATTATGGACTCTAAATGACTTCGAATTGAAAAGTTTTGAATACCAAGTTTGTTAATTTTGGTCGAATTGAAAAAACAACAATCCTTATATAGGCCATTTTTTCATTTGAAAAAGTTGTACAACAAAAAATACTATATTTTCTTTATTTTTATAGGTTTAACAAAAATTTCCTGTCAATTTTGGTCAAAACCGAGAAAAATTGAAACATTGACGTTACAATAATGTGATAATAAATTTCCTATCGAATAATATTAGTTTTATTAATTTTAAGTTACAAATATATTTTTGCATTAACAAAATACTTAGTATTAGTAACATTTATATTCTATATTCATAAAAGAAATTAAAAACTATAGGTTACAAAATTTTCCTATTTACAATAAATAATTAGTTAATCAATAGAATTTTTTAAAATAAATATTGCAAAGTATTGAAGTTGCTATGGAATTAATTGATTAACCTAGTATTAAACAAAATCAAAATCCCAGGTCTTTCCAATTACGCTGGCGGGTTGCCAAAATTTTCGGTGCCTTCAGTCCCGGCCCAGACTAAGAACCGGGACTAAAGGGTGAGCGGCAATTTCGGTGCCCGCCCAAAATACTTTTAGTCCCAGCTAGTAACACCAACCGGGACTAAAAACCCTTTAGTCCCGGCTTGTAAGGCGAGCCGGGACTAAAGGGTTGGGCCTTTAGTCCCGGCTGGTAATACAAGCCGGGACTAAAGGGTTTTTAGTCCCGGTTGGTGTTACTAGCCGGGACTAAAGGGTCCCGGCCTATATATATCGAACGGTTTCATCTTCTACCTTTCGATCTACACGTCGATCATCGCCGCCGCCACCGCCATCTTCGATCTCGCCTCCGTCGCCCCAGCCCCGCCCGGCCGTACATCGAGCTCGTCTCTGCCGCGCCGCCGTCGTCTTCTACCCCCGCCCGGCCGCGCCATTCGCCCGGCCCCGTCTCTGCCCGCACCCGAGCCCCCTCCGTCGACCGCTTCCCGCGCGCCCGGCGGCCTCATCGTCGAGCCCTGCCGTCTCCGCCGCCGTACGTCGTCCTCGCGCGATCGAGGTGCTCAGCTCGGCCCCGCGCGTGGCCGACCAGCACGCCCTGCCGGCCCGCGCCATCCGCCTCGATCCACAGCCTGCTAGAGCTTAGCTTGCTCTCGGCCGGCCAATATTAGATTAAAATGTTAGATTTAATTAGTAGTTTTTGATATATGTTAGATTTAAATGTATTAAAATTTAATTAGTACTTTATTTAGATAGTTTTTTTAGATAGTTTTTATTATAGTATTTGATATATGTTAGATTAAAATGTATTAAATTTTAATTAGTACTTATTTAGATAGTTTTTTTAGATAGTTTTTTATTATAGTTTTTGATATATGTTAGATTAAAATGTATTATCTATTACTAGTTTATCTAATTTCATGTTAGATTTATTTAATTGGATTTAGTAATTATATATTCTATCTCTCTATATATATATATCTAGAGAGAGATTCTATATGTATACATATGGTACTTAATTAATTATTTCTATATGTATATATACATGTACTTATTTTCATGTGTTGAGAGAGAGAGAAAATTGTATCTAGAGAGACATTCTATGTGTTATCACATGCATATCTAGAGATATAGACATATGCACTTATTTCTATGTGTTGAGAGAGAGAGAAAATATATTGTATCATTCTATGTGTATATATATACATGTACTTATTTCCATGTTTTTGGATCGAAAGTGTTTTTGATTCGATTCCAAAGCCTATACCTTATTATTGTTTATCCTTATGAAATATTATGTGTTATTATATTTAATTGGATTTAGTAATTCTATATGTGTTATCACATGTACTTATGTTATGTACCATAATAATTCTATCTATGTGTTATCTTGAAGATACAAATGGCTGCTCCGGATGATAACTTGAGTGATGACATAATGGCGGATATTATCAACGCCGGCACCAATGTGGATGTAGATGACACGAGTCAGTACTTTGCTGATTATGAGGATATCCTGAATATGCCGGTGGTTGAAGATCAACAAATTGTCGCGCAAGAAAATACTGGCGAGGTATATTCGATTATCTATCATCTCTTATAGATGCATGCGTACGTATATTTGTTGTTAATCGTTGTGTTTCTACTCATGTAGCCGGTCTCTGTATCTACATCAACCACCGACAAAAGTAGGAAAGTCCGAGGGCCAAAAAAGCCATTACAGGGCCGTTTCATAATATCAGAATTCGACACCGACACCGGCAAACCATTGGGACCACATGCTCAGACATATGTCAATCAATGTGGGTTCATTGTAAGGGATAGGATCCCAGTTAGTGCTCGTGAATGGAAGCAGAAGATATCCGCTCCTAATGTTAGTTTTGTATCTGATCGTGATAAGAACCTAGCTTGGAGAGATATCACTCAGCATTTCACATTACAAGTAGATGATGCTTTGAAGGAGCTAGTGAGGGATTGGACAATGAAGAAGATGGCAACATTGTTCCAGAGTTGGAAGAAGACATTGTATAAAAAGTTTATCTTGAAGAATGCTACGCCGAATTTCAATGCTAAGGCGTTTGTCAAGTTGGAGTCCCATTGGGATGCCTTCGTAGAATACAAGACATCTCAAGACAGTGAGGAACGTGTGATGAGGAATCGGCAGAATGCCCGATAGAAGCAATACCATCATCGCATGGGATCAGGTGGTTATAGGAGTGCTATTCCCAAGTGGCAGAACCTAGAAGCAGAGATTACTGCCAAGGGAATCATACCTGAAACAATAGAAAAGAACTGGCCTCAACGCGCGAAGAATTGGTTCTACGCTCATGGGGGAAGCCTAGACCCAGACACTGGCAAGCTAATTTTCGGCCAAAAAATTGAGAGAGCAACACAGAGACTAGCTCGTGCTAGGGAAGAAGCTGATAGTGGTGTTTTCAAGCCCAACAAAGAGAAGGATGAATTGACATATGCCCTAGAGAATCCCGAACACGGTGGTCGAACAAGAGGCTATGGGGCGGTTCCGTGGCTACACGCATTCCCAGCAGACAAGGATACCTACAGAAGCCGCCAGAGAAAGAAGGATGAGGAGGTAGAACGAATTCGTGCATTGGAGCAATTTGTTGATGAGTCACGACAAGCATTGCTTGAATCACGTGAACGAGAAAAATCTCTTGAGGCAAGAATGCAGGAGGAGATCAAGAGGCAAGTGCAGCTAGCAATGAGTCAAATGCAATCGCAATCAACGCCGGGAGTCACCATTAGCCCCGTTGGTCAGATGAAAAGCAGTTGTGCTTCTACGGAGCTGCCAGTTATTCAAGACGACGCTGGGTTGCGCTTCCCTATTGATGACATTACCGAGCCTCTAACAAAATGTGAGCTGCACATTCCAGATGGTAATGCATCAATCATGGTGGCTGTCGGGGTTGTATCTCCAATAGACCGAACGAAGACACCAAGAATCCATGGGTCAGTTATTCAACCTGGATATGCTAGCGTCTCGGTCGATAGAGTGCTCAAAGGTTACAGCAATGTTCCTCTTGACATTGAAGGCGGTGATGGGGAGAAGACACTAGGAGAAACAGAGAAGACATTTATTCAATGGCGCAAACGCTTCATCATCATTCCTGGGGCGCCACCGCTTCCCCTACCTCACCCTAGGTACGAATGAAAGTGAATGAAATATTATTTTCCATTAATTTTCTATTGGCTTCAAAAATAATTGACACACAAATTGTTTTTATAGCAGGGTCTCTCCCCAGCCTAGCCTAATCATTCATTCCCCATCTCATCACAGCGTCGCGGGGGGCGAGACGACTTCATCCCCACGGCGATCGCCAACTCCTACACCGGCCCCATCGCCTCCACAACGATCTCCAACTCCTACACCGGCCCCATCGCCTCCACAACGATCTCCAACTCCTACACCGGCCCCACCGCCTCCACAACGATCTCCAACGTCTCCACGCCGGTCTCCACCAACACTGGCCTCATCGCCTCCACGCCGATCTCCAACACCGCCCCCACCCCCTCCACAGCGACGCACTACAAAGACGTCTAAGGTCCCGGCGGCAAAGAAGACCCCAAGAAAAAGAGTTATTTCTCAAGAAATACTTCCTGAAAAGACTGATGAGCAAATAGCAGCTGAAGAAGACAAAAAAGTAAAAGATTTTTTTATAGATATCAAAAACAAGAGTCAAGCAAAGCTTAAGGAGAAGCCGTACTTTTACATACCACGAGATGTGCTGAGGCAGAAGGTCGATGCTCACAAGAAAAAGATGATTGAACTTCGTAAGCCTTCGCCACTATCAGACTATGACCGCTCCCTCATGAAGTCACATGATGCAGATAAGAAAAGGAAAAGAGCATCAGGGAAGGATGTCCCACAGCTCGGACAACAGAAGCAACCAATGCAAAATCTTGTTGTTGCTAATGAATATGGTTCCAACATAGAAGTCTATCGACCAGACAACTCTGGAGAAGTGTCGGTTCAAGCCCTTAATGCTTTTTTTAAAGATACTGGTTTAACCTTGGATCAATTGACGGGCAAAGCTCCAATCCAGAACCTGGAAGTTGATACCTGGAAGACTTATAAATATGGCAAAAGTCTATACAACCCTGCGGCTCTGAATGAATTGGGTACGCAAATGTACTTGCTCAACAAGTGGTACATGCAGGCGTGTGGCAGGGGTGAGCAGTGGATCTTTGTCAGATTTAGAGACCATCATTACTTCCGTGGCGATGACATCTTACATATTAGTTTCGAAGAATTGCATCAACTATTCCACTTGGACGCTCTGGACAAATCAATCATGAGCTCCTTTTGTTTGTAAGTGATTCTTACTTTTATTTAATAAACTCACTTCCATGCGTACGTGTATATAATTATCCTCACATGTAACTTATATTTATATATAGATTCCAGATGTCAGAGCTCCAAAGAATACAAGACACCAGTGTTGGCTTCATTGATCCTTATATCGTATTCAAAACCGATATTATTGTCAAGGACCACTGGGTATCTGAAGCACAGACGAATATCATGAAGTTCTTCGTGAAGCAGCACGACAAGACAACAATACTTTTCCCGTACAACTTTGAGTAAGTGTTAATAATAATGTAGTCTACACATTTTATGTAATATCAATACAACTTATATGCATGTACGTGTGTGTATAAACCAATGCAGTTTTCACTGGATACTCATTGTCATTGAGTTAAACTCAAGTCGGTTACTAATCTTTGACTCGTTGAGAAAAGAACGGGCACTATACCAAGATATGATAGACATTATCCAGGGGTAATTTCGATCTCTCGCGCACAACTATTATTGAATAGACTTTGCCATAATTTATTAACGATCGTACATTATTGGTCGCACAGGGTTTGGAAAGAGTTTATTCGGCAACATCGCAAGGATTGCAAGGCACCACTTAATGTAGTTGAAATACCAGTAAGTTGTACTATATACACTTCCCCACGTGTTTAATTACTATATCGTACTTCAATTTACGTGTGAGATGATGAGAATAATCTTCTTCTCGTACAGTGGTGTTTGCGGCAGGAACCAGATAATAACTTGTGTGGATACTACGTTTGTGAATTTATCACTGCGCACATAAGAAGAACTCCTGAAGATGTCCTCAAAGTACGTATATATCAATTTTTATTTATTTTTAAATGAATATATATACATATATGTGTATTAATACTTTTCCTTTTATTTCAAATGCAAGACTGAATGGTTGAAACGAAGGGTCATGCAAAAAGACCATCTGAAAGCAGTTCAAGAGTCAATAGCAGGATATCTTCTAGAAAAAGTGCTAAATCCCAACGGCGAGTTCTACTTTGATCCTAAGGAATAAATGATGTAAATTAAATGTTTATTGATATCGTTATTTTCGAGAACAAGATTATGAAAGTGTTGTATATATACATATATATATATATATATATATATATATATCTATAATATATATAGTTTCATACTTTATTCGAATATAATAATGCTCAAGATGAGAATTAGATGTAATTATATGCATGCGTGTATTTATATTAGCAACGTAGAATACGTACATAAAAACATATTATATATTAAACAAATACGTGTAACTGAACTGAAAACAAATTAAACAAAAAAAAAAAGAAAAAGAAAAGGAACCTTTAGTCCCGGTTGGGGTTACCAACCGGGACTAAAGGGTGAACCATTAGTCCCGGTTGGTAACCCCAACCGGGACTAAAGGGTGCGCCAGGTTCGCTCGGCTGGAGGGCCTTTAGTCCCGGTTGGTGTTACCAACCGGGACTAAAGGTCCCTCTTTAATCCCGGCTCGATGACCCGGGACTGAAGGTTCCACCTTTAGTCCCGGGATCGTTGTCCCGGCGCGGTAACCGGGACTAAAGGCTGTTACCGCCCGGGACAACAGGTCCATTTTGTAGTAGTGTCTAAAAGCTATGATAATGTGGGGACCATCCCGTGCGCCATACCCCATCCAGTGGTGAAGGAGACACTTAACCGAATCTTGTAATAAGGGTCAGTGTGGCAGGGCTTTGATTCTACCTTGTTTTATGGAGCTGAAGTCGTTTTGAAAAACATTTGACAAGAAATAACTCTAGTGGTAGTTTTGGTACAATTTATGCCAAGTTTACGAGGAGGAGCCGAAAGAAGACACGTTTTTACTCCTGCACCAGTCTAGTAGAAAAATGTCTCTAGCTCCTCTAGTCCAGGCTTCTCCAGTGGAGCCATTTCTTGAATAACCATTTGGCAGGGCTTCACCGGAGGTAGAGTCGCCCCATGACCCTAGTCCTCAACCTTTTTGTTTTCATATAATAGCAAATTAAAAATTGAAGAAGTTTGACAAGGCTTTTCCTTTGGAGTGCTCTAAGGGACACACAACAAAGTTGGTTCGCATACTCGTGAAAAAAAAAAGTAGCTGAAATAAAAATATACATCTCATGTCATGACCGGCAGAAAAAAAAATATCTTACTTTTCTTGAACCTCTTCTGTTCAAGTGTTCATTGTTCCGATTAGAGTACAGTACTACCTTTCATTATATTAAATATAAAGACTTTTTAGTTGGTTTAAATTCATTCTAAATTTGACTATATGTCACCATCACACTTTGAGTTCCTGATGTGAGACGACCAAATCCAACTGACCAACGAACTTATGTGAAAGTACCAGCTGATAAAAAAGTGTGGTCCAAAGCATGCTTGCCACTACGTACCCATCGAGAATCTATGCAAATCGCAATCAGCCAATCTTGCATTCACATGTGCTTCCTCCGTCCAAAAAGAGTGCTCACTGCCCGACAAGAGACAATCAAAGACGTTCGACTTTAACCAATTTTTTATAATAAAATAATAATATTTATAATACCAAATAAGTTTCATTAGATTAATTGTAAAACTATATTTTTATAACAACCCATTTAAAAATATAAATATTATTACTATTTTTATGAAGTTAATCAAAAATAAGGAAGTTTGATTTGTTCTAAATCTACTACTTGTTAGAAATCATTGGGAAAGCGAGAATTACTTCTACCATGGATTGGCATGCAAACGATTAGAACATTCAGCTAATGCTTTTGAAAAACAAAGAGAGCCTATAGCAAATGTTCTCTAGGTAGCACTACTTGCCACTAACTATGAGTCTATGACAATTTATTAGCAAGAAAATATGCACTACTGTATCCTGTAAATGATGCATACCAATCCCTACCTGCTGCTGCACATGCATGCGAGCATTTTCCAAGAACCTGCAGCGCTGCCATACTTTGGGCACAAATGCACTTGGCACTGACATCAATGCATCATGCACGTACTTACTACAGTACGCCAATCATAATCCACTGCCGCAGTGGTACAATCCGCACAAAAGTACGTCAGACCCTTTTGCAAGTGGCATGTTCTCCAATCGGCAGGCCCCTCCCTTGTACTAAAGGCTGACACTTCGTGGTCCAGGTGTGGTACCATGAAGCATGCATACAGCTTTTTATAAGCTTTAGTCAAAGAGAAGTAACTGGTTTTCCTTTTTTACATTAACAGGTACATGTTAGTTACTTTTCCCATGGTTTGCTTTCATGATGTATATATATGGCCCCGTTTAGTTTTCAAAAAATTTTATCTTCTACAGTAAAAGAGCATGTTTGGTCACATGCATGGAGTACTAAATATAGGCGAAAAAAAACTAATTGCACAGTTCTCAGCAAAATCGCGAGACGAATCTTTTAAGCCTAATTAGTCCATGAAAAGCCTTAAGTGCTACAGTACCCCACATGTGCTAATGACCGATTAATTTGTATCATTAGATTCGTCTCGCAGTTTCCTGATGGGTTCTGTAATTTATTTTTTTTATTAGTATCCAAAAATCCCTCCCGACGTCCTTCCAACACATCCGATGTTTAAAATTTTTGTGCTGGTCAGGTCATGTATGTAGCAAGGACGATCTATCTGAGTGTTTTGTTGACAGGAGACACTGCAGTCCATGTAGGCCAGGGTGTGTGGAGACCACTATTCATTCACACAGTAAAAAACCACCAACATTTGTCCTTTCACTATACGTCGCTTTCATTCCCTGCTTTCTCTCTCTTTTTCTCTTGCATGGTGGGTCACCATCAGCTTCTCTCTCCCTGAGACTCTCTGAGCGAGCATGGCTATAACAATAACACGGAGGAGTACAGCCCAGTAGCCAGTGTTTGGCCGAAATTAATGGTTACTACTCTGCAGCTTCCGGGAAGTTTCCTTATTGGCTCCTATACGTACTTAAATTCATTTCGAGAGCGAGCAATTACGAAAATAATCGTTGTCACCATCTTATAGTACACCGAATGTGGCCAGTACGTATGTCCACATCGATCAGCCTTCCATACATACGCTGGCATGCATATATAGCAGCGAGCCAGCGACCATTCACGGATCGGAGTCGGAGGAGGGAGCTAGGAGACGTACGAAAGGTGCAGCAGTGCAGGGAGGAAACGGCCGGCTGCCGGCCGGCTGGGATGTGGTGCGGCGTGGCCTGCAGCAGGCAGGCGATCCATGGAACCTAAGCACGGTGATGCTGGTTGTAGCTAGCTAGCTCTCTTGCCTCTAGCTAGTACAGTTATCTGGTCTCGTGCTTAGGGTGCGTTTGGTTCTCTTCTCTGGATAGGCCGCATTGCATCTGGTAGCCAGCCTGGAGCTGGCCAGGCTCTTTGGTTGTCTTCCTCCACAGTGCCCGGATCCCAAGAACAACTGTTTGGTTGCTCGTTTTTCGGCTTGTCGCTGCATCCCCGTCTCACAGACGAGCCACGGGGCGTCAGCGCTCGCGCCCGCAGGAGCCAGGCTCCCAAGAAACGAAAACAAAATTCGTGTCCCGGGAACCAGGGTGAGCGGCGCCGTTTGCATGCGGGCAGCCAGGCTCCGGCGCTCTCGCAGGCAACCAATCGAGGCGCGCCTGCATCCGACCAGCCACGGCCGCGGAGAAACAGGTAACCAAACGCGCCCTTTTAGTGATCCACCTGCAGCTTTGGAAGGTTGGAATTTTGTGTCTGAAACCTTGACAGATATGCGCCTTTCATTTTACTGCAGTCTGCCGGGTGGGACATATATACTACTACGTGTCCACTGGAGAGCAGAGCAGGGGTTACGTTCATGCCATGCATGTTCTGTGTGAGAGCAGGTCCCGCAGGCACGATGCTTTTATTTAATTAATTAATTATATGCATGGCCTTCCAGAGTTGCAGAGCCTTGCATGCATGCTGGTATATATACAAGTCCTCAGTCCATGCATATCACGCATACCTGAACCTGCCCAGCAAGCGCACTGCGCCATCGCCCAACGAATCTGCCTGCCTAGCTTCCAGTTCCAGTTCCAGCAGCCTCGCTCACACGGCCCCCCGCTCATCATCAGTCATCACAGCCCGCCCGCATCAGATTATTATTCCCTCCTGCTGCCGCCGGCTTCTATCGATCAGTAAGTGGACGATTTGATTTGATTTGACGGAGTTGCAGTTTTCATTTGCCAACTGTGGTGCTACTGGTAGTGAAACAACCCTGATTTCCGTGATGGGAAAACCACAGAGTCGAAGTGTAATAAGACCGTGGTAGATCATATTACCCAAATTCCAGTCGATGATCACATCCATACATCGATAATATCAGAGTACAATTAGTGCGGAATTACATAAATTATTACATCGCCGCATTGGCGGAATCAAAAGTAGCATTCATTCAGAACAGCTTGAAGATAAGATCGCCAAACTCGAGCGTAGGCACGAATCCCTCATCCGTCAAACTCCTCGGAGCTATACTCCCCAGCAGAACCTGTATGCCAAAATTTATCAGTACGATTTGTACTGGCCACTCCCAACCCTATGAGCATCGCTTTGTGGAAATTGGATGCAAGTTGGATATAGTCAAAAGGAACCTATAAGGCTGGGGTTTCCTATGCATTAGTAAATCAGTAAACAATAATATTTTGTCAAGTTTTAACATCATTCCCACACACATTCCACTCCATTCCCTTTCCCGAGCCAGGTTTCGATCCTGGGATCGACATACCACCATCTCCATACCGTCACCATACCATCGCTCAGTCGACAGGCCAACTCCCTCTCGGCACTGTCTCAAGGCCCGTAGCCCCCTGGCTACGACCGACACTCTCTCACGGGGGAAGAAGAGAAGGACTCATCTCACTATCTAGTTTAAGCGAAACCCAGGAAAGGTCCATAGCCGACAAGTCGGCACATGTATCGATCGATCAACCATACACTCTGCAGAGGTTTTACATAACCACAAGATCCGCCTTCCTCGCTGACCGTCGTCAACTAGGCTGATTCCGGCCGCTTGCTAGCCTAGGATAATGCCACTCTACCATTCAGCCCTGGTTCACCCCAAGTCTAGTCTGGGGTGGCTGAAACTGTGAGTCATGAGCCGGGTCCACAAGGTCTCCATGAAGTCTCGGAAGGGTGTGGGGGGAATCCTCCGCGCCCCGTACCTCCTTACACTGTCCGCTATCAACCTAGCAGTAGTGGCAATATCCTATCAAGTAGTCCAGCCGTCCCGCACCATATAGGGCGAGTGGTACGTAAGGCTTCCCGGTGAATCTGAGTACTAGTAAGTCCTTAGGGATGACCAAGCCAGAATGTCTCCATCAGGGTTTTCCATTTACCGTGCCACCACAGCACCTCCATCTCAGGCTCCACCCGCCACAGGTTCACACCCAGGTCCACCTCATATACCATTTTACCCACCACAGGTATCCATTCCAGGGGTGCCCAGGTAGCACCCCATGGCAAGACTTGCCCTAGGCTCGTCGTATACTCCAACTTGGTCGACACAACCCTCACCCTCCACACACCCAAGTCACACACGCAGCACTCTCCCCATGGTCCAGATAACACCAGTATCCACCACGCACGTAGTATAAGCGTAGTAGAAGTATGAGTAATGAAATGTACAGCAGTAAGCGTGTGTCTAGCCTAATAGCAGGGTATGCAGGGGTAAGGTTGCGTCAAGGTAAAGGCTTTCAAGCAAGCATACTACCATGCAAGTCCTAGCATAATATAATTGAAGCAGTAAAGTAAAGCGATAGCAGTTCTATATTAGCCATGCGTAATAGGTGCTACGAGATTAGGTGGGATGTGGCACCTTCAGTGTAGTCGTCTCCGTACTCCTCACGGTACTCGTCTGTCAGGTTCTCCTCCGAGTCTGCAACGTTTGCATTATAGTCGCGTTAGCGACGTCTATAGGGTAGCACAAAGAAGCAATGAAAATTCAAAAGAGTCAAATGCACTCAAACATGAGTTCATTGCGTAGAGTTTGATTTTAGATGAATTTTGGTCCTGGTCTCGTATTTTTCCGAGGTCGTCTGAATTAGTTATGAGTTCCTGAAGTTTAAATCCTTTCTGAAATTGAATAAAGGCTGAAGTAATCCTGGGCTGACACGTGTCACGGTGTCACTGGTCAACGTGGCATGCTGTCGTCATCATGACGTCAGCATGACATCATCATCTTGGTTCCGAGCTGACAGGTGGGTCCAGGGGCTCTTGGGTCGCAGACATGTGGGTCCCGGGTGTCCGTGTCACTGACAGGTGGGGCCAGGTCAACGGTCAGCGTTGACCAGTCAACGGTCAATACGGGCTGGGTCCGAACTAGGCCGGTTGGTCTTCGAGTTGGGCCGGACACGTGGCGTGCTGTGGCGCAGCCACGTCACGGCCGTGGGCTCTTATTGGGCTTCGTCCGCAGCACGGCTCACACCGTGTGGCTCACGGTGGACCAGCGCTCCTGGTTCATGGTCCTAAGGCAGGGTCCATGGCGGACCGAGCCCATCGTCATTTCCCTTCGGCACGGCTCATGTGCACCGGGTGCAGGGCTACGCTGCTCACCTTGCCCCTTCTCCTCTGTTTCTTCCACGGCGCGCTCCCGCCGGCGACATGCTCACCGGCGAGCTCCCGCAACGGCTCAGGCATCCAATAGAGGTGGGGAAAAACCTCCCTGTGTCATGGCGTCACAATGCTCCAGCGGACGTGTTGGGTAGGTCGAGGGGTCCTCCAGGGCCTCCGGTGGCTTTGGCCACGGCGGACGGCCTTCCGATCATGTCGGCGGCGTCGGTGTGGTGGCTATGGCCTCGAAGGGCGTCACAGTGGGGCGTGTAGGCTCCTACGGATTCGTGTGGACGCGGCGAGGGCGTCCAGAGCTCAGGGCAGGACTTCCGGTTTCTAGGTGGCCGGTAGGGTCTTCCCGGCGGCCACGGCGACATGGTGAAGACGGCGAGGCGCGCGGGTCACTACGGGCTCTTGTGGGGTGGTCACGGCGTGCGCGTGAGTTACCCGTGGCTTCAGCGAATGGAACGGGCGAGTCAAGGAGGCGCCAGGCGCTCCCAGCAGTACTGGCCACGGTGGTCGGTTCTCGGACCGGTGGTCGGGTGCTCGGACCGGGGGTCTGGTGCTCGGCACGGTGGTCTGGTGCTCGGAACGGTGGTCGGGTGCTCGGACCGGGGTCTGGTGCTTGGACATGTGGTCTGGTGCTCGGACCTGTGGTCTGGTGCTCGGACCAGTGGTCTGATGTTCGGACCGGTGGTCGAGTGCTTGGAGGTGGTGGCTGTGCCATCTGGTGCTCGGACCAGTGGTCTGATGTTCAGACCGGTGGTCGAGTGCTCGGAGGTGGTGGCTGCGCCATGGCGGCGGCGTTGCGAGCGCGGCATGCGTGCTTGGCTACGGCGTCTGGGGAACCTGGAGATGCCTATAGCGTTCAAGGGCTCGGGGATGGTCACGGTCATCGTGAGCGTGCTGTGCTGGTGTGTCTAGAGGCCGGGGATGGCCTTGGCCTACGCGCTCATGGTATGGAGCACCATGGCTAGAGTAGCAAGGTCCAGTGGCGAGCAGGGAATGAACCGGGGCTCACCGTGGGTGCCATGGAAGAAAGGATGGCGGTGCAGTGTCGAGTTGCGGACGTGTAGCTCCAGAAGCAGTGCCGTGCAGTGCCGACCCGCGATCGTGATGACGACGACGGCGTCGCCCTCGGCTCCGGCGACTTCGGCAGCGTGCGGGGCTCTGATCCTCCTCTCACGATCTCCTTCCCGGCCCTCTACTCTCGGTGTGGCTCGGCTGCTGGGCCACCAAGCGGCGGTGGAGGCTGAGGGAGAAACTAGGGCGCCGGGCATGAGCGGTGTGCGGGCTGGCTTTATAGCCGAGCGCCATGCCTCCCAGGGCGGATGGCATCGTGCGGTGGAGGCGTGTGCATCGCATCGGACGGTGGTGCGAGGTTGTGTGGGCGCAGCGCAAGGGGACAGGGTCATGCCCCGGGCGTGACCCCCCTGGCCCGCCCCTGCCATTGCTATCGGGCGCCGGTCGTGTAGGCGGTTGAGGCGTGGGTGAGGAAGACGACACTGTAGACGGGGGTGCAGCTGACATGCGGGGTCCAACGGGTAGTGGCTGCGAGCGAGACAGATGGGTGCGCGAGCGTGGGCGACGTGCTGGGCCGGCTCGTGGGCTGCGTACGGGCGCGTCGGTGCAAGGTGGGTGCGGTTGGGCTAGCTGGGCCACGAAGCCGAGCAGCCTGGGCTGCGAGGCCTTCTTCCTCGTTTCCTTTTTCTGTTTTTCATTTCATCTCTTTTGTTTGAATTCAAATTTGGTTCAAGAATTTGAATTCCAAATTGGTGCACCTAATTTATTGGAGTTGTTAAGCATATCATAACTCAAATGGAAATCCAAATCACATTTTGAATAATCAATGTATGCGTCACTTTATTAGTTAGTTTTTAAATAATCGCAATTAACTAATGACATGCCATGCTTATGTGTTAACTAGGGTTGGGGTTAGACCTAATGCATCTCTTAGGTTGGGTTACTATGCATGACACTCATCATCACATGGTTGTTCTAAGAAAAATTTTGTAGTTGGTATTTTCAGTGTGTGGATTTTCGGGTTGTTACAGTCCTACCCCCTTAACAGAATCTCGTCCCCGAGATTAAAGCGTAACGTACTCTTCGAAGAGGTAAGGATATCGTAGCCAGAGGTCAGACTCTTTCTCCCATGTTGCTTCTCTCTCTGTGTGATTGCTCCATTGGATCTTGCACATAGGGATAGTCTTGCTTCGGGTCTCTTTGGTATCTCTGCCTAGAATTCTGATAGGATGTTCTCTATACTCAAGTGTATCCTGAATGTCAAGTGTACCAGTTGGGACTACTTCATCGGATACTCTTAAACACTTGCGTAGCTGTGAGACATGGAATACGGGATGTACACCCGTCAATTCCCCAGGTAACTCAAGTTTGTAGGCGAGCTTTCCAATCCTCTTGCAAATCTTGTATGGGCCAACAAATCTTGGGGCAAGCTTTCCTTTCACATGGAATCTGACAGTTCCATGTAGCGGGGATACCTTGAGATAGACGAAGTCTCCCACATTGAACTCAAGTTCTCTTCTCCTTTTGTCGGCATAGCTCTTGTATCGACTTTGAGCAATTTTCAAATTCTCCTTCACTTGTGCAACTCCTTCTGCATCTTGAATCTTAGCGGAGTCAAAGAATGATCTTTCTCCCGGTTGGGACCACATCAAAGGTGTCTTACAAGGTTTGCCATATAGAGCTTCAAATGGTGACATCTTGATACTAGCTTGGTAGCTGTTGTTGTAAGAGAACTCTGCATAGGGTAGGCATTTCTCCCAATCAGAGCCGTAATTCAGTACACTAGCGCGAAGCATGTCCTCTAAGATCTGATTTACTCGTTCTGTCTGTCCATCTGTCTGCGGGTGGTAAGCAGTACTAAAATCAAGTTTGGTTCCAATAGACTTGTGCAGAGCTTCCCAGAATCGGGACACAAATTGAGGACCACGATCAGATACAATACTAGAGGGAGCCCCATGCAGTCTGAGGATATGCTCAACATATAGATCCGCTAATTTCTCGGCGTTGGTCTTGGTCTTTACTGGTACAAAGTGAGCAATTTTGGTCAAGCGATCAACAATCACCCAGATGGAATCATTGCCTTTCTGTGAACGGGGCAATCCAACTATGAAATCTATGGATATGTTCTCCCATTTCCACTTGGGAACGTCAAGAGGCTTTAGCAATCCTACAGGCCTTTGATGTTCAGCCTTGACTCTATTGCAGGTGTCACAACGTGCCACATGTCCTGCAATGTCTGTCTTCATGCCTTTCCACAAGAAGTGTTTCTTTAGGTCTTGGTACATCTTTGAACCTCCAGGGTGAATACAGTACTTGGAATCGTGAGCTTCTGACAGAATTTCCTCTCGTAGGGCTGAATCAGAAGGTACACAGATTCTGTCCTTGAACCAGATGGTCCCTTGTTCATCTTCATGGTGGTTGGTCTTGTAGCCTAGTTTCATCAGACCACGGAGATATTCAATCTCCTCACACTTTTTCTGAGCTTGACAGATGCGATCTATGAGATCATACTGTATGCGGAGCTCATTCAACAAGCCATGCGGTAGTATCTCAAGTTGGAAATCATCGATCTCTTCCTGGAGCTCAGGTGGTACAGATTCAGTGATCAAAGTGTGACAGTAACTCTTACGGCTGAGAGCATCTGCGACTACATTAGCTTTCCCCGGATGATAGTGAATTTCCAGGTCATAGTCCTTGATCAACTCAAGCCATCGGCGTTGCCTCATATTCAAATCTTCTTGAGTGAAAAAGTACTTTAAGCTCTTGTGATCGGTGTAGATGTCACACTTATTGCCTATCAAGTAGTGTCTCCAGATCTTCAAGGCATGCACAACTGCTGCTAACTCCAGATCATGGGTTGGGTAATGGTTCTCGTGTTCTTTCAACTATCGAGAAGCATAAGCTATCACTCTTCCATCTTGCATCAATACACAACCAAGTCCTTGTCGGGATGCATCACAATAAACCACGAAATCTTTGCTGATATCAGGCAATGATAGCACAGGAGTTGTGATAAGCTTCTGTTTCAATTCCTAGAAGCTTTGTTCGCACGCGGGTGTCCATTCAAACTCCTTGGTCTTCTTCAGAAGATTGGTCATTGGACGGGCTATCTTAGAGAAGTTCTCAATGAATCAGCGATAATATCCAGCCAATCCCAAGAAACTTCTGACTTCTGTCATATTGCGGGGCTGATCCTATTCTTTCACGGCTTCAATCTTGGCTGGGTCAACTGCGACACCTTTGGCTGATAGTACATGGCCTAAGAAGACAACTTCCTATAGCCAAAACTCACATTTACTGAACTTTGCATAGAGCTGATGTTGGGCCAATTTCTCAAGCACGGTTCTCAGATGATGTTCATGTTCTTCAGCGGTGGATGAATAGACAAGGATGTCATCAATGAATACCACCACGAACTTATCCAGTTCATCCATGAAAACCTTATTCATCATGTTCATAAAGTATGTGGGAGCATTCGTGAGTCCAAAGGACACCACGGTGAACTCAAACTGACCATACCTAGTCACAAAAGCTGTCTTCGGGATGTCACTCTCTCGAATCTTCATCTGATGATAGCTGGATCTGAGGTCAATCTTGGAGAAATACTTGGCACCTCGAAGCTGGTCAAGCAGATCATCAATTCTTGGCAGGGGGTACTTGTTCTTGATGGTGACTGTGTTCAAGTTCCGGTAATCAATGCACATTCTCATCGAGCCATCCTTCTTCTTAACAAACAGAACCGGGGATCTCCAGGGTGAAGCACTGGGTCTGATATATCCCTTCGAGATGAGCTCATCAAGCTGTTTCTTGAGCTCGGCCAGTTCATCAACTGACATGCGATAGGGTCTCTTGGCAATGGGTCCTGTTCCCGGCAACAGATCAATGATGAACTCTACATCACGGTCTGGTGGCATACCCGGTAATTCTTCAGGGAATACATCGGGATAGTCCTTGACCACTGGCACATCATGAACTGTCTTCTCCTCTTTTTGTGATTCTGAACTTGCTTTAAGGGCACACAGAATAGAGGTGGACTTTCCGGACTGGGGTTCACATCTAATGACTTGGCCCGATGGGTGGGTCACTTGGACACATCTAGGTGAACATGATATGATACCTTGGTGAATGGTTAACCAATCCATACCTAAGATGACATCTAGGTTAGTGGAAGGTAGCAGGGTTAGGTTGGCTCTAAAGATAAGACCCTCAATGGTAAGACTCACTCCCTTACAGATGTGGGTGCATTTTAGGTCTCCTAAAGGTGAGCTGGTGATGATAGGCTTTTCACATGGGGTTATAGGCAGGTCTTGCTCTCGTGCAAACTTGGATGATATGTATGAACAAGTTGCTCCAGAGTCAAATAGAACTGATGCAATATTGCCATTAACTAAAAACATACCGTACACCACGTCAGGGGCAGTCTATGCTTCCTCGGCGTCCAGAT
Source organism: Miscanthus floridulus (assembly GCF_019320115.1). Lineage (NCBI taxonomy): Eukaryota > Viridiplantae > Streptophyta > Magnoliopsida > Poales > Poaceae > Miscanthus > Miscanthus floridulus. The sequence goes on along the minus strand of NW_027097961.1, from coordinate 8,775 downwards.
GGTTGAGACGTCCATGAGTAGCTGATCCCTTGAACTGAGACTTCTGAGCAGCTGAGTTCTGAGGACATTCAGTGGCTTTGTGACCCGGTTGGCCACAAGCGAAGCAGGTGAAAGGTGCACCGCCTGTAGGGGTTGGCGCGGGTGCCTTCCAGTTTCCAGTGCTTGGTGCAGAGCGGTTCTGTGCTGGGCGTTCATTCGCTGTGCAGGGATGGTTGAAACGGTCCTGACTGTTGTGGTCCTGAGCATAACGGTCCTAGGTGTAACGATCCTGAGCAGGGCGGGAGTATTTGGCGGTGTAGCCTCCACTTCCCCTACTCGATCCAGGGTTGTCATCCCTGTTGTGGCAAGAGCGTTCCCTGGATGGTGCATCTTTGCGGAACCTCTTGTGATCACAACCACGGAGAGACTCCTCAGGCTTACGCTTCCTCTCCCTGTACTCTTCTCCCGCTTCAGCACGGTCTTTCTCAATCTGGATGCAGCGATCCACCAGAGCACGCATTGTGTTGCTCTCAATATTGCCAAACTTCAGCTTGATGTGCGGGTTAAGTCCATTGCGGTAATAGTACAGCTTCTCCTTCTCAGAGTTCACAACATAAGAAGGTGCATAGCGCAGGAGGTTGGTGAAACGAGTAGTGTACTCAGTCACCCTATCCTTTCCCATCTTGATGTTGCGAAACTCCTCGGCTTTGGCCTCCATGATACCCTTGGGAATGTGATACTCAGTGAATGCTTCGGCGAACTCATCCCACGAGATGTTGGCAGGGTCCTCAAGGGAATCACTGAAACTATCCCACCAGGCGCGTGCTGCACCCATGAGCTGGTGTGTGGCAGCTTCGACACACTCATCATCAGTGAAAGTAGTGAGGTCAAGCTTCTTCTCCATTTCCTTGAGCCAGTCATCGGCTACAAGCGGGTCAGGGTCGGTGCCATCGTAGGTAGGTGGCCTTAGCTTTAGGAATCCTTCTAGCTTCCTTTGGAAGTCATACTGCTGACCTCCCTGGCGACGGTTTTCTCCTTCAACAAGGGCTGCAAGAAGCTGGGTCTGTTGTGCCATCACTTCTGCCAGATTCGGTGGTGGTGGTGGTGGAATGTTCTCCTCAGGCGGCGGGGTAGTCTCCAGGTGGAAGGGTATCCCTCCACATCCACGGCCACGGCCACGGCCACGGTTGTTGCCACCACGTCCCCCATTTGGTTCAACTGGTTCAGGGGTGGGCGCACGTCCACGGTTCATTAGGCGATTAGAACGGCGGTTCGGCATCTGCGACACGGATCATAGAGAGTTTAGTGCTTGTGCCATAAGTGCTTATAATTTAATATGATTACATGATTTTGACGATTTAAAGAAAACATTTACACTATCCAACACTCATTACAAAGAAGCAATAAGATCCATAAGATGCAATAAGATCCAAAACATTCATTACATGGGTTTTATTACATAGCATCATCTCCAGTAGCTACACTTGAAGATGTGCGAGAATCGTACTACGCATAGCGTCTCATAATACATCTCATAAGTTGTACATCATGGGGTACAACTCATGGAAGCTACTGACATATCTCATGACCACGCAGGGTCATCTACTCTAACTCATACACCGCAGCTGGGATACGACTGTTCTCGATCTCGATCTCCTCGTCAGACTTGTGAAGTCGGGACACGTACTTCAAAGCCTCGGCAAGCTCCTCAGTAGGCTTGGCTCTAGGTAGGGTAGGGCAGGTGTCTAGGTTGAGGCGAGTCGGGGCTTACTCAAACTCCTCTATCCTAGGCTTCGTCTTGCTACGAACCTCCTTGGGTAGCTGATCCCACATACCCTTCATCTCCCTGAGGCGCTTCCTGTCAGACTTCTGCCAAGCCTGCCATGTCCTCTCACACTTGTCCTGTAGGTACTCGGTCTGCCCGAGTGCCTCGATCAGGTGACCCTGGTTGCGAACGGCCTTCTTCCTGAACTCCTCTAGCTCCTGGGTCAAGGTCTTGTTCCGAGATTGGATTTTTAGCATATCAATCCCCTTGGATCTCTCTCTGTCTCCTCTGCGGTTGAACTCGGCCTTCTTGTCATCCAACTCTCTCTGCAACTCCAAGACCTTGCTGTCGAGGTAGCAGTTCCTGTTGCCTAGGTCGGCTGCTTTGTCCTGTAAGTCAGCGACCTCGGCTCTGTGGTCCTCCTCACGATGGTTGAGCTCATCCTATAGCTTGGCAACTGTCTCTAGTAGACTAGCTCGCTCCTGTGCTCCTTGTGAGTCTCGCTCCTGGTACTCCCACTGAAGGGCCTGGTCCTGACGTCTCCTCTGCTCCAACTGGGTCATGTACCTATCCTGCTCTAGTAGGTGAATAGCTGAGACACGAAGGCATCTATCCTCCTCGGCAAGGATAACTCTGCCGGCTGTGAAACTCTGCTCACTGGGGGTAAGGCTGAGGTCGAGGGCCTGGGGAAGTAGACGGAACTCGGTCGTCTTCAGGTGCTCGTAGTGGTCCCTCATCACTCTACGAAGTGCCTTGTGTGAGATAGCTCACAGTCCCTCCTCGACTGTGTCCTCTATAGTCAACTCGGTAAAAGCTGGGACAGAAGGTAAGGTAGTGCTAGCTGGGAACTCCCCTGAGGTGACAATCGGTCCTTCGATTCCTCCCTCCTTAGCTGGCTTCTCGGTGCAGGTGACCTTGACAAGCTTGTTGGGGACACCTAACGTGACGAGAACTCGGCAGAGGGTCTGTGCAAAACCCCCGAGCTCATGTAGGTCGAAGGTAAGCTTGGTGAGGTCCAGAGGTAGCGGTCCTAGAGGCGGACATTCGACGTTCGTTGCCATCTGCATGTTTCAAGGAACAGGTGTTAGCAGGTCAAATATAGATAAGCCATGCATAAAAGTGAATGCAGGGTCGGTATATAACCAAAAGAAGGGCTGTCCACGTCCTACTCTATCGTCCATTTCTAAGGGTTTCATCCTATGGTCAAGTATGGCTCTGATACCAACTGAAACAACCCTGATTTCCGTGATGGGAAAACCACAGAGTCGAAGTGTAATAAGACCGTGGTAGATCATATTACCCAAATTCCAGTCGATGATCACATCCATACATCGATAATATTAGAGTACAATTAGTGCGGAATTACATAAATTATTACATCGCCGCATTGGCGGAATCAAAAGTAGCATTCATTCAGAACAACTTGAAGATAAGATCACCAAACTCGAGCGTAGGCACGAATCCCTCATCCGTCAAACTCCTCGGAGCTATACTCCCCAGCAGAACCTGTATGCCAAAATTTATCAGTACGATTTGTACTGGCCACTCCCAACCCTATGAGCATCGCTTTGTGGAAATTGGATGCAAGTTGGATATAGTCAAAAGGAACCTATAAGGCTGGGGTTTCCTATGCATTAGTAAATCAGTAAACAATAATATTTTGTCAAGTTTTAACACCATTCCCACACACATTCCACTCCATTCCCTTTCTCGAGCCAGGTTTCGATCCTGGGATCGACATACCACCATCTCCATACCATCACCATACCATCGCTCAGTCGACAGGCCAACTCCCTCTCGGCACTGTCTCAAGGCCCGTAGCCCCCTGGCTACGACCGACACTCTCTCATGGGGGAAGAAGAGAAGGACTCATCTCACTATCTAGTTTAAGCGAAACCCAGGAAAGGTCCATAGCCGACAAGTCGGCACATGTATCGATCGATCAACCATACACTCTGCAGAGGTTTTACATAACCACAAGATCCGCCTTCCTCGCTGACCGCTGTCAACTAGGCTGATTCCGGCCGCTTGCTGGCCTAGAATAATGCCACTCTACCATTCAGCCCTGGTTCACCCCAAGTCTAGTCTGGGGTGGCTGAAACTGTGAGTCATGAGCCGGGTCCACAAGGTCTCCATGAAGTCTCAGAAGGGTGTAGGGGGAATCCTCCACGCCTCGTACCTCCTTACACTGTCCGCTATCAACCTAGCAGTAGTGGCAATATCCTACCAAGTAGTCCAGCCGTCCCGCACCATATAGGGCGAGTGGTACGTAAGGCTTCCCGATGAATCTGAGTACTAGTAAGTCCTTAGGGATGACCAAGCCAGAATGTCTCCATCAGGGTTTTCCATTTACCGTGCCACCACAGCACCTCCATCCCGGGCTCCACCCGCCACAGGTTCACACCCAGGTCCACCTCATATACCATTTTACCCACCACAGGTATCCATTCTAGGGGTGCCCAGGTAGCACCCCATGGCAAGACTTGCCCTAGGCTCATTGTATACTCCAACTTGGTCGACACAACCCTCACCCTCCACACACCCAAGTCACACACGCAGCACTCTCCCCATGGTCCAGATAACACCAGTATCCACCACACGTAGTATAAGCATAGTAGAAGTATGAGTAATGAAATGTACAGCAGTAAGCGTGTGTCTAGCCTAATAGCAGGGTATGCAGGGGTAAGGTTGCGTCAAGGTAAAGGCTTTCAAGCAAGCATACTACCATGCAAGTCCTAGCATAATATAATTGAAGCAGTAAAGTAAAGCGATAGTAGTTCTATATTAGCCATGCGTAATAGGTGCTACGAGATTGGGTGGGATGTGGCACCTTCAGTGTAGTCACCTCCGTACTCCTCACGGTACTCACGGTCCTCGTCTGTCAGGTTCTCCTCCGAGTCTGCAACGTTTGCATTATAGTCGCGTTAGCGACGTCTATAGGGTAGCACAAAGAAGCAATGAAAATTCAAAAGAGTCAAATGCACTCAAACATGAGTTCATTGCGTAGAGCTTGATTTTAGATGAATTTTGGTCCTGGTCTCGTATTTTTCCGAGGTCGTCTGAATTAGTTATGAGTTCCTGAAGTTTAAATCCTTTCTGAAATTGAATAAAGGCTGAAGTAATCCTGGGCTGACACGTGTCACGGTGTCACTGGTCAACGTGGCATGCTGTCGTCATCATGACGTCAGCATGACGTCATCGTCTTGGTTCCGAACTGACAGGTGGGTCCAGGGGCTCTTGGGTCGTAGACATGTGGGTCCTGGGTGTCCGTGTCACTGACAGGTGGGGCCAGGTCAACAGTCAGCGTTGACCAGTCAACGGTCAATACGGGCTAGGTCCGAACTAGGCCAGTTGGTCTTTGGGTTGGGCCGGACATGTGGCGTGCTGTGGCGTAGCCACATCATGGCCGTGGGCTCTTATTGGGCTTCGTCCGCAGCACGGCTCACACCGTGTGGCTCACGGTGGACCAGCGCTCCTGGTTCATGGTCCTAAGGCAGGGTCCATGGCGGACCGAGCCCATCGTCATTTCCCTTCAGCACGGCTCATGTGCACCGGGTGCAGGGCTGCGCTGCTCACCTTGCCCCTTCTCCTCTGTTTCTTCCACGGCGCGCTCCCACCGGCGACATGCTCACCGGCGAGCTCCTGCAACGGCTCAGGCATCCAATAGAGGTGGGGAAAAACCTCCCTGTGTCATGGCATCACAATGCTCCAGCGGACGTGTTGGGTAGGTCAAGGGGTCCTCCAGGGCCTCCAGTGGCTTTGGCCACGGTGGACGGCCTTCCGATCATGTCGGCGGCGTCGGTGTGGTGGCTATGGCCTCGGAGGGCGTCACAGTGGGGCGTGTAGGCTCCTACGGATTCGTGTGGACGCGGCGAGGGCGTCCAGAGCTCAGGGCAGGACTTCCGGTTTCAAGGTGGCCGGTAGGGTCTTCCCGGCGGCCACGGTGACATGGTGAAGACGGCAAGGCGCGCGGGTCACTACGGGCTCTTGCGGGGTGGTCACGGCATGCGTGTGAGTTACCCGTGGCTTCAGCGAACGGAATGGGCGAGTCAAGGAGGCGCCAGGCGCTCCCAGCAGTACTGGCCACGGTGGTCGGTGCTCGGACCGGTGGTCGGGTGCTCGGACCGGGGGTCTGGTGCTCGGCACGGTGGTTTGGTGCTCGGAACGGTGGTCGGGTGCTCGGACCGGGGTCTGGTGCTCGGACCTGTGGTCTGGTGCTCGGACTGGTGGTCAGGTGCTTGGACCTGTGGTCTGGTGCTCGGACCAGTGGTCTGATGTTCGGACCGGTGGTCGAGTGCTCAGAGGTGGTGGCTGCGCCATCTGGTGCTCGGACCGGTGGTCGAGTACTCGGAGGTGGTGGTTGCGCCATGGCGGCGGCGTTGCGAGCGCGGCATGCGTGCTCGGCTACGGCGTCCGGGGAACCTGGAGATGCCTACAGCGTTCAAGGGCTCGGGGATGGTCACGGTCATCGTGAGCGTGCTGTGCTGGTGTGTCTAGAGGCCGGGGATGGCCTTGGCCTACGTGCTCACGGTATGGAGCACCATGGCTAGAGTAGCAAGGTCCAGTGGCGAGCAGGGAATGAACCAGGGCTCACCGTGGGTGCCGTGGAAGAAAGGATGGCGGTGCAGTGTCGAGTTGCGGCCGTGTAGCCTAGGAAGCAGTGTCGTGCAGTGCCGACCCGCGATCGTGATGACGACGACGGCGTCGCCCTCAGCTCCAGCGACTTCGGCAGCGTGCGGGGCTCTGATCCTCCTCTCACGATCTCCTTCCCAGCCCTCTACTCTCGGTGTGGTGCGGCTGCTGGGCCACCAAGCGGCGGCGGAGGCTGAGGGAGAATCTAGGGCGCCGGGCGTGAGCGGCGTGCGGGCTGGCTTTATAGCCGAGCGCCATGCCTCCTAGGGCGGATGGCATCGTGCGGTGGAGGCGTGTGCATCGCATCGGACGGTGGTGTGAGGTTGCGTGGGCGCGACGCAAGGGGACAGGGTCATGCCCCGGGCGTGACCCCCTGGCCCACCCCTGCCACAGCTGTCGGGCGCCGGTCGCGTAGGCGGTTGAGGCGTGGGTGAGGAAGACGACACTGTAGATGGGGGTGCGGCTGACATGCGGGGTCTAGCGGGCAGTGGCTGCGAGCGAGGCAGACGGGTGCGTGAGCGTGGGCGACACGCTGGGCCGGCTCGTGGGCTGCGTACGGGCGCGCCGGTGCAAGGTGGGCGCGGTTGGGCTGGCTGGGCCACGAAGCCGAGCAGCCTGGGCTGTGAGGCCTTCTTCCTCGTTTCCTTTTTCTGTTTTTCATTTCATCTCTTTTGTTTGAATTCGAATTTGGTTCAAGAATTTGAATTCCAAATTGGTGCACCTAATTTATTGGAGTTGTTAAGCATATCATAACTCAAATGGAAATCCAAATCACATTTTGAATAATCAATGTATGCGTCACTTTATTAGTTAGTTTTTAAATAATCACAATTAACTAATGACATGCCATGCTTATGTGTTAACTAGGGTTGGGGTTAGACCTAATGCATCTCTTAGGTTGGGTTACTATGCATGACACTCATCATCACATGGTTGTTCTAAGAAAAATTTTGTAGTTGGTATTTTCAGTGTGTGGATTTTCGGGTTGTTACGGTAGCTACTACTCTTGCCCACCACCCGCAGCAGCTTCTGATGATCTGCAATTTTTCCGAGCAACAAGGTTCAGATTTGAGCCGCCAGTCGCTGCAAGCCTCAACACCACCACCACCTGCCACTGCACTGGTATACACTGAGGCCGTTGAGATTCTTCTGCAGTAATATATATATTTTTTTATTTTCGCAGCATATTATAGACTACAATAGTACGTGTTATTAGGATGAACCAAATGGGCCGGGTGTTCAAACAAAGGGCCTATGACTATGAGGATTAATTAAAGTAGCCAATCGCATCATGCGCATCATGTGCTCGGCGCCCGTACTAGCTCCTCCACAATTGGGCGCGACGGCCGTCCAGTACGCCGCGGCCTCGACCTCGTCGATCGCGCACCCTGGTCTCCAGCTCCTTGTTGCCGACCACGGAGTGGATGGAGAAGCTATCTGGTCGGGGTTGGCGGCGAGGACGACGTCGAGGCGGGCGAGCGTCAGAGCATGAGCCCGTAGTGGATCGGGGCTAGGATCGTCGGCAGAGCCCGGTGCCGGCACGGTGAGGGAGAAGGCGTAGTGGCAGGGGTTGAGCTTGACGCCGGCCACTGGACCGGCACTACGTCAGATTCTCACACTAGGAACGGTAACATTTTTCTGTAGGGGCGGCTGGGGTTGGGGGCACCCCTATAGTGGGCGTCCTTGGGCCCTAGCAGCCTAGCCGGGTGGCTGGTAACCTGAGCCGCCCCTACAGTTGGGGCTGATTTGTAGGGGCGGCTCAATCACCAGCCGCCCCTGCAGTGCCCATTGGTAGGGGCGGCTGCCACCAGCCGCCCCTGCTGTTCGACTGTAGGGGCGGCTGAATCACCAGCCGCCCCTATTGATGGCACATGAATAAATAGCAGCCACCCCTTCTTCCACCTCGGGACACACTCTTCTACACAAAAAAGGTTGGGAGGCCTTAGGCTCCTCCTAAAAATTGCTCTACTAAGAGGGAGGTTTTGATCTCAAAACTTTTTGTGAAGAGGCTCTAAAAGGTAAGGAAATGCTTCTCCAACTCTTCATTTGAAGTTTGATTCGTTGGTTAGTGAGTAATTTGATTTTTGGTTTTCTCTCTTCCATGGAGCTTGATCTAGTTATGAGTGAAATTGGACCCTAATTTTCACTATACTAGGGTAAATTAGGTAGGGAAGTAAGATTACACCCTTTGTTAGTACATCTTTGTTGATTTTAGTGTAGTATTAGTGAAGTTTGGTGCATGTGTCATGAAACCCTATATCTAGATCTAGATCTAGGATTTTGTTTTTTTTTCTTTTTCAATTTTTTCTTTATGTGACTAGGGTTTGCATGTAGGTGAATGTGTAAGATTTTAATTGTTGCTAATGTGTAAAATATCCTCTACCATGGCTACAAATTAT
>NW_027097960.1:0-26335 GCF_019320115.1 Miscanthus floridulus | reverse complement strand
TGCAGCCGCTTATTCTCCTCTCTCAAAATATGATAGATAAAGACTGGTGGACCAGCTGCTACAAAACCTTGACCCATTGTGAGGGCCTGGTACATATAAAACGACCCCCATTTTCCCTGGTACTAGATGGGTTTGTTCAATAGGCCTAAACATGTTTAGCAAATTTTTAGTGCTTTTAATATCCAATATGTGGCTTCTTGATAGATCGGTTGTGCTCGGACCTATTGGTTCATCGCTTGCTCGTATACGATAGTGGATTAAAGTTGGAATAGTATTTTTCTCTCACACCAAACCAGCCAATAGTAAATAATCAACGATCTTACGACGAAAGAACAGGCTGTATTACCCTACTCCTTTGCTGGATATGGGCTGTGTCTGCCCCTGATTTATAGTTAAAATAAAATAATCCCAAATCCATATTTCTATCAAATTACAATGATAGAAACCAATGTAGGTGTTAACACTGGATTTTGGTCGACTTGGAGGATGACAGGTGGACCCTGCATGCGGGAAGAAGGATATTCGGCAAACAAAACGAGCGGTCGGCTAAATGCTATGCGGTCGGTTACTCCAGAAGGTGGTGACTCCATTGGGAAAGCAGAAGATGGAGCAAAGCCGATCGAAAAGATGAAAGTTGTAATAATAAAGGACTCTGAGAGTTTAGGGCAAGGAATCGTAGTTTCCAAGTTTGTTTAAAGTTCCTTTGTAAATCGTAGTCTTCTAGGACTGTTTTGTCTAGGGTATAAATATTGACCCTCGACCATTGTAATAAGGGTTCACAACCAAATCAATACAACCGGCCCCGTGCAACTTCGAGTCCTTTTGTCGTGTCGTCGAGTTCTTCGAGAGGAGTCATCGATCCGTCGACCTCCGTAAGTTCCGACAACCTTGTTATCATGTTTAGTATCATGCGGTGGATTTAGACGTGATGCAAGTAGTCTTGTTTGTTTTCAATGGTCGTGCGGCGGATCTTTGCTTGACAATCAAGAAGTCTTTGCTTATGCTTGTTTATGAGTAGATACCGTGCGGCAGGCGTTTGCTCAATATGCTTAGTGAAAGCAAGACAGTTATCGGCTCTATTAGATACGGCAAATCTAAATAGATTCATTAAGTTATCCTGTGTTGCATGTTTTAAACATTTTATATATTTGTAACACACTTCTGCCCAATCTAGATTGATATTGTTCGGCCCTCTTATGGTTTATTCGTGCTTCAATGATCATTGCTTTTCATTTACCTTGCAAATAGATAACATGCTCATAATGGCTGAATTATTTTAATCTAGATTGTCACATGTTGTGGGTTCATGCATGTTAATACGTTTAAGCTTTAACGAAACTAGGTGTCGTGCGGCAGATGCAGGTTTTAGATTAGTTTAATCGTTTATTTGTGTTCCTTCTTCATGGACCCCAACTCGGCTGGACTGCTGAGCTTGGTTATGCATTAACTCATAATTAATTTCACTTGTTCAAACATGTCTTCCCATGCACATGCATTCGGCAATCGGATTTACGTGTGTTCATTTACGATTAGCTGAATGGTTTATAAACTTGTTGGCAGACAGCTTCTATAGCTGTATGTCGTTGTAAGTGGCTTCAGGGCCGTATATATGGAACTGTCTGGTCTCACCCGACATGTTCCGGTTTGACATTTAACTGTTTTATCCCTTGTTAGTTTTTTCAGGTCAAACTGACTGGCACGTTTCCGGATCACGAAGCACCCGGGCCGATTGAAGCCACGCTTTCGGCTTGCTGTGTGAGGCACAGTGCGTCACATTTTGTGTCAACACACTTTTTGGCACGCCGGTGGGACCATCTGTTAGTTCAAGATGGTCTGAGATCAACAATGATCATGTTCTGGATGTGAGCATGGCAGAATTGCCAGATAATTACAGGGATTTAGTGCTACAAGCATGTGAGCAATACCAACGGAAGTGTTTGATGTCTTTTCCAAAAACAAGAGCAATAAAGTTTCAAAAGCAGTCAATGCCAAGGGTTCTTCTTCCACATCAAACTGATTACACTGAAGAGGAGGATGCTCAGAAGATGGCAGCCCTGGTTATAAAGCTATGGGAGAAACCATGACAAACCATCACACAGCTTTTCTGAATATTTCGGGCAATCATGATCAGTACTTTTGGTCCAATGGTTGATAAATACTTTGAAGAAAATGTTGGCCCACTCAGTGGACCGACACTTTTCAATGTTCCAAAGCATCAAGAGAAGCCTGTTGGAAAAGAAGTAGCATCGACTTCAAATATAGGTGGATTGACTCACACTGAAAAGCAATCACATCCCACCTATGGCCAGGTAACATTTGGTACCACAGGAGAAGTGCCACCTTCAGCTTATAGAGTTTCTCCAGCATCAAACAGATTGCAGAAGAATATGTATGGAGATGGGTATCAAGAATTTACTGATTACATGCTATCAATGCTGTGCCAAATCCAGGGTATAGGAGTGTTTCAGGATTGCCTTCTGGAGTGCAAGTACAAGGAAATCAGGATTCAGGCATTGATGTTTTGATGCACAGGATGGCTGATATGATGCAAATCAGTTCGGCTTGAAGCCAAAAATCAATCCTATTCATACAAGTCTCCTTATCCAGAGTGGTACAACAGAGTGGCGTTACCTCCAAGGGTGAAGCCTCCAACAGATTTGACCAAGTTTTCTGGTCAAGATGATACTAGTACCATAGAGCACGTCAGTCGGTACTTAATGCAGCTTGGAGAAGCTGCTTCAGATGAAGCTTGGAGGATTCGATATTTCCTTTGTCTCTTACAGGACCAGCTTTCACGTGGTTCACACTTTACCAGCTCATTCCATTGGTACGTGGGCAGAACTAGAGCAGAAGTTTCATTCATATTTCTACACGGGTACTAATGAGAAGAAGTTGGTCGATCTCATGAGTCTGAGGATGAGAACAAATGAGACACCATTGGAATATCTTCGCAGTTTAGGGAGACCAAGAATATGTGTTATTCTCTGAATTTACCAGATGATCAACTACCTGGAATAGCTATAGCAGGAATGTTGCCGAATATCAGGGAGAAGTTGTTCGGCATGGAGTTTGATGATCTTGGCCAACTTGCACAGCGTTTAGCAGCTATGAGTAATCAGGCCCAAGGATTCAGGAGAGATAATCGCTTTCAGAAGAACAATGCCACTAATGAGGTGTATCAAGGTTTTTGGAGGAAGCGACTGAGTATATTGATGAAGATGAGATAGCTGCAGCTGAGTTGAATTGGGCAAAGGAGCCACTCAAGTTAGTCAACGCTGGTTGAAACAACAAAAGGGAACCTATGATTTTGATGTTACTAAGGCAGACAGGCTTTTTGCATTGATAAAGGAAGGACGCATCAAGCTGCCAGAAGGACATCCATGCTACGTCCTGAAGGAGTGAAAGACAAAAAGTATTGTGGCTTCCATAACACTAATTCTCACTCTATCAATGATTGCCGAGTGTTCAGAATACGAATCCAGAAAGCTATCCAAGAGGGACATTTGAGGTTTGATGGCAAGATGAAATTGATGATCAGCCTTTTCCACAAAATATGATTTCTTTCTCTGTGAATATGGTCTCTGCCAATAATCTCAAAGGTAAGGGCAAGATGAAGGTGTTGACTTCTGATAGAGCAAAGGAAAGTGGTGCTGTTGACCCGGATCGGCAAGTCACCAGTAGAGAGCTGCAGCAACGAGTTCGGTTTCAGAATAGCCGAACCGAGAAAGGTCAAACTTCCAAACCAGAGTTACATCACGTATTTTGCTAAACAAGTGGCAGAGAGCAAGAGAAGGAATACTATAAGAAGCAATGGTTTATGGAAGAATGCCGGAGGTATGAGGAAGAGGTATACCGAAGGGAGCAAGAAGAATACATGACAGAACAGGAGCAGTCTCATTGGGGTTGTTCATTCTTTAGGCATTGTTGGAATGAAGGCTTGAGGTTGCCTGCAAGAAATAATTGTCCGGAGTGTAGTGCTCAGTACTCCGAGTATAGGCAATCTCGAGTCAACCGCCGTCCCGTCTATGAAAGACTTGGAACGAAGGTTCCTGAAGATGATCGGCGCTTAAAAATAGATGATTTTGAGAATCAGCAAAGGAAAAGATTTGCAGGTCAAGGTTGGATTCATGATAGGGTGCATGATAAGCATGATCAAAAAAAAGGGTGATTCCTATAGATACGTATGGCAAAAAGGACAGTGGTGTCCTCCAGGCCTGAGGAAAAGTCAGAAAAGAAGAGTCAACGGTTGAGGAATAGGGAGTTGGAACAGGAAGTTACCGAAACAAAGCAAATATGGCGTCCTAAAAAAGAAGCCTGATGGATGTGGTCCTTCGGCTAATGCTTGCATGGCTTTCTTCCTCCCATCAGAGTTTATAGCTCCCGAAAGCCAAGATGTCCAAGAAGAGGTGTACTCTGATTTTGATGAAAGTGAATGTCAGGATTTGATGGCTCAGCTTGTATTAACACAGCAGGCTGTTTTTGACAAACCAATCAAGAATCGTCACTTGAGACCACTCTATTTAAAGGATATGTCAATGGCAAGCCTTTGACAAGATGTTTGTTGATGGAGGGGCTGCTATCAATATCATGCCTTATACTACCTTCAGGAAACTTGGGATGACTAATGAAGAATTGTTGAAAACTGACATGGTGCTTAGGGACTTTGCTGGCAATCCTTCCGATACCCGAGGTGCTATCCATGTCGAGCTGACTATTGGGTCAAAAACTCTGATTACTACCTTTTTTGTCATTGATGGCAAGGGGGCATATAGTCTACTCTTGGGCAGAGATTGGATCCATGCTAATTGTTGCATTCCTTCAACTATGCATCAAATTCTCATTCAATGGATTGGAGATGATGTTGAAGTTGTACATGCTGATAATTCGGTGAGTGTTGCTGCCACAATCTACCTATTGGGAATATGAGGCGTCGATTGTTTCTCTGGAAAAGTGTGGAAAGAAGGTCCTGTAAATGTTTTCAGCGAAGGCCAACAGCCGATCCAAGCAGTCGGCTCTCATAGCAATTTTTAATGGGAAATCCGTCGATGGCAACAAAGGAAAGTTGGGACGTGGTTTTATGTCGGCTGATAAATTGGAAGAAATTAATGTTGGTGATGGTTCTAAGCCAAGGCCGATGTATATTAGTGCAAAGTTAGACCCAGAATATAAATCAAAGTTGATAGATTGTTGAAAGAGTTTAAAGATTGTTTTGCTTGGGATTACACGGAAATGCCTGGATTGGATCGTTCCATTGTTGAGCATCGATTACCCATTAAACCTGGATTTCGTCCTTATAAACAACCTCCAAGGAAGATATACAAAGAGGAATATTGGCCGATGTGAAGAAGGAGGTTGAAAGATTAATAGAAGCAAACTTCATTCGGCCATGCAAGTATGCAGAGTGGATTTCAAATATAGTACCGGTATACAAGAAAAATGGAAAAATGAGAGTTTGCATAGATTTCAGAAATCTTAATAAGGCTACTCCCATGGATGGTTACCCAATGCCAGTTGCCGATTTGCTGGTAGATGCAGCAGCAGGTTATGAAGTCATTAGTTTTATGGATGGTAATGCTGGCTATAACCAAATTTTTATGGCAATAGAAGATATTTCGAAAACAGCTTTCAGATGTCCTGGTCATATTGGTTTGTTGAATGGATAGTCATGACGTTTGGGTTAAAGAATGCCGGTGCAACTTATCAAAGAGCTATGAATTATATTTTTCACGAGCTGATCGGCAAGATTGTAGAAATCTACATCGATGATGTAGTAGTCAAGTCTAGAATCATGAAAGACATTTAGCCGATTTAAGAAAGACTCTGGAGTGCACAAGAAAGCATGGCTTGAAGATGAATCCAAACAAATGTGCCTTTGGAGTTTCGGCTGGTGAGTTTTTGGGATTTTTAGTTCATAAAGGAGGAATTGAAGTTGGGAAAAAGAGCATGGAAGCAATAGACAAAGTTGTGCCGCCAACTAATCTCACAGAATTACAATCATTGTTAGGCAAAATCAACTTTGTAAGAAGATTCATATCCAATCTATCAGAGAGAGTTTTACCCTTTTCTCCTTTATTAAAGCTCAAGAAGGATCAAAAATTTGTATGGGGTGACATACAACAAAAGGCTTTTGATGAGATCAAGCAATATATGAAGGCACCACCTGTGCTGGTACCTCCACAACTTGACAAGCCTTTTAAGTTGTATGTGGCGGCCGATAGCCTAACGATAGGATCGGCCCTTATGCAAGAGTTTGAAGGAAAAGAAAGAGTCATAGCTTATCTTAGCCGAAAGCTGTTAGACCCGGAAACAAGGTATTCGGCTACAGAAAAACTTTGCTTGTGTGTGTATATTACTCATGTACCAAATCTCGGCACTATTTGTTGAATTCCGAATGCGTGGTGGTTTCTAGTTTTGATGTAATCAAACATATGCTATCAATGCCGATTTTGAATGGAAGAATTGGCAAATGGATTTTAGCATTGTCAGAATTTAATTTAAGTATGAATCGGCAAAGGCGGTAAAGGGTCAAATTATTGCCGATTTTATTACCCAACATCGGGATCTTTCTGTTGAGGCGATAAGCATTGTGCCTTGGGCCTTGTTCTTCGATGGATCATCTTGTACAAAGGTGGTGGTGCTGGTATTCTTGATTTCCCCACAAGGAAAAGCTTTTGAGTATGCAGTTCCTATTGAATTTCATGTTACTAATAATCAGGCAGAGTATGAAGCATTGCTTAGAGGGCTTCAGCTTCTTATAGAAGTAAAGGCCGTTGCTGTTGAAATCTTTGGGGATTCTGAGTTGGTGATTAATCAACTGAATGGTCAGTATGAATGCAAGAACAATGTGTTAAGAGAATATTATGAGGAGTGTAGAGAACTTTTGAAGAATTTTCTGGTGACCTTGCATCATATCCCTAGAGAGTACAATGAAGAAGCAAATAAGTTAGCTCAAGCTGCTTCTGGATATCGAGAGAGTCGGGAAGTTTTTGCTATGGAGAAGTGTTTTAAATACTGATCAGTAGATGGTGATTGGAGATACGAAGTTACCAATTATCTGAAAAATCCATCTCAAAAGGTTTCCCGAAAACTCAGGTACAAAGCTCTCAAATTTGTGTTTCTTGATGATCAGTTATATTACAAGTCCATCGATGGAGTATTGCTCAAATGTTTAAGTCAAGAAGAGGCCAAGAAAGTGATGTATGAGGTTCACGAAGGATTGTGTGGTGCACATCAGTCAGCTTATCGGATGAAGTGGATAATTAGGAGAACTGGTTATTTTTGGCCAACTATGTTGGAAGATTGTTTTGAATATTACAAAGGGTGTCACAATTGTCAAAAATTCGGCAATATTCAAAAAGTTCCAGCGTCTGCTATGAATCCTATAATCAAGCCTTGGCCGTTCAGAGGATGGGGTATAGATTTAATTGGTCAGATCAATCCTCCTTCTAGTAAGGGACACAAATTTGTACTCTTGGCCACGGATTATTTCACCAAGTGGGTTGAAGCTATCCCTTTGAAGAAGGTAACGTCAGAGAATATGATCAGTTTTGTTAAGGAACATATAATTCACAGATTCGGGATTCCTCAACTATAACAACTGATCAAGGAACTCAGTTTACTTCTTCAGAATTCTGTGATTTTGCCAAAGATATGGGGATTAAGTTGTATAATTCTTCTCCTTATTATGCACAAGCTAATGGTCAGGCAGAAGCATCAAATAAGATTATGATTAAAATCATCCAGAAGAAGATTGATGAAAAACCAAGGAGATGGCACTTGGTTCTTAATGAAGCATGTGGGCTTACCGAATGGCTTGTCATGGATCCACTCAAACGTCTCCCTATGAACTGGTTTATGGGCATCATGCGTACTACCATGGGAATTACGGTCAGATTCAAGGCGAGTTGTGTTACAGAAAGAATTGGCAGAAGAAGACTATAAGAATCTGATGATGGATGAATTGGAAGATTTACATTTGATTCGTCTCAAGGCATTAGAAAATATTGAGAAAAATAAAATACGCGTTGCCAAGTATTATAACAAAAGGGTTAGGCTGAAGCAATTCGCAGAAGGAGATTTGGTTTGGAAAACTATATTGCCAGTTGGAACAAAGGATAGAGCGTTCGGCAAATGGTCTCCAAATTGGGAAGGTCCTTTCCGAATAGTAGAATGTGTACCTGGCAATGCATACATATTGAAGACTTTATTTGGGAGGAGTTTACCAGAGCTATAATGGAAGATTTCTTAAGAAATACTACCCCAGTGTTGAGGTTGGTTCATGAATGTAGATCAGAAAAACCGACAAAGAGAAAATCGCCTTTGGCCTAAAAAATACAAGACTGAGAATAGCCGATATTGTTCATATCGCCTTTTATAGATTGAGAATAGCCGATATCGTTCATATCGCCTTTAGCACAAAATAGCCGATGCAGTTTGCATCGCCTCTAGCACAAGAATGTTTATTCAAAACTGGGTTGTTTTCAGCATTTTTCTGACAGTCGCAAGGAATTTTACCGAAAAGAATCAAAGAAGTAAATATTATTCCAAAGGACGAGATTATTTATAAAAGTCCATCCTAATACAAACTACTCCTCAAATAACTTGTTGAGGACGGACTGGGGGTTTGTGATTTCAGCAAGGGGCGGCATGATCATCGTAGGCCTCCAGACGCTCATCGATGTCGTCGATCTCGTCCGGGCGTCCTCCAACGAAGCCAACTGGCTGGGAGGAGTAGTCCTCGTTGGTTTGGGAGGTCATTGCCGCCAGCCCGAGAGAAGCGCCGAGGTGCACACCTTGGATGACGGCCTGATCAATGCGGCCGTCCACAGCATCAAGGCGTGCTCGGATGTCTCCCCTGGGCATTCACCTTGTCGGCAATCGTTCGCCGCCGCTTCAAGCGGTCATTCTCGCGGAAAGAGCTGGGCAGAAAAGAAGAAATGGGTCGGCAAGCGGAAGCCAGGATGATAAAACTAAATGAAGATATCAAACCGGTGATGGCGTCGCAGAATTGCTTCCGCTGGTCCTCCCATTCGGCTTGATCGATGCCGAACTTCTTGGAGACGTCGCCTAGCTCCTCCCGGGCTTCGTCCCTCTCCTGGCGAAACTTGAGCGCCTCCTCGTGAGAGTATGGATGGTGTGCATCTGCTGGTTCTGCCGCCCCAAGGATTGGAATGGTAAGAGCTTGAAGAGCTGGAAGACCGGAGGAGCCGGATGATGGAGTTCCCGGTTGAGCTGCCGTCCGGAGGAAGGAGATGGTATTGGCTGGAGCTGATGACCCTTATCCTGATGAATGAGGAGGAAAAAATCGAAATTAAGAGATGAACAAGGAAATTGCAAAGGGGGCAAAAAGCCGAATCATACCCACGACGGCAGCGCGATGCTCTGCTTCCTTCAGCCTCTCCGTCGGCAGGACGCTTGCCACGGTTGCCACTGTTCGTCATTTGCTTTGATGGAGGTTAGGGTTTTCTTCTGGAATGAATCGAACGAAGGAAGTGGAGGAGACGGATGTGAGAACGCTAAGAAGATAGCGATGAAGGCTAACGGAAGGGTCTATTTATAAGCCGAAGCGAAGGATCGTGGCGAATTCCACGGGGTTGTGGGGCGAGAATCCCGAACGGTGGAGTAGGTTTTCCCTTTCGGCTGGGCCGTACTGGGCTGGGCCAGGCATGGGTTAAGTCGAACGTCGCTCGATATCTCCCTGTTTGTTGGAGCCACATTGTTCGGCTATACCCTCACAATATTTGAATTGGATTCGTTCGGCTATCGGAAGAATGGAGACAATCGGCTACATTCTAATCGAGTAATTTAAGGGAAAGGGGCCGATTGCTTTCGAATGAATAAAAATAAGTAAACATAAAGCTGGTTAATCAAGGGAAAGAAGATATCACACTTAAGTTTATTACAAACCCAATGTCTACTGGTTCAGAAGATGATTGATTGCCTCTATGGCTCAGTCCTGATTCGGCTAACATTATCTAGCACTTTTTGATCTTCATCTTCAGAACTCTGGATGCTGGATAACTTAGTTTTGATTGCTGATCTTCTTTGATGGTCGAAGCTATCTTTAGTGAAGCTGCTTCTATGTTCTTCGGCAAATTAGTTATATGGGCCCTGTGAGACTGAATTTTGGCATTCAGTTCGGCTAGTTGAGCTTCTAGTCTGCTTTTTTCATCCTCCATGGCTTTCAGTTCAGGCTCCAAGGTTGCCAAGGAATTTCGTAGTCTGGATATGAGAGTGAAGATCTTTAATCTCCAGCTTTTCAAAGATCTATCCTTCTGCAGAGCGGTCCTCGAAGATATTCTTGGTTGCCCTTCTCACCATAGCAAATGGTCATCAAGATGGGCTGCAGATTCTAGGGGAGCCTTGAGAGCAGAGGGGATATCTTGATCAATGAGTTCAAGGAGGTCTTTTATCTGGTCTGCATCCTGAACCAGACTGATGGTATCCTTGTTAGCAGAATGATCACCTCTTTTAGCCGGGCCTGATTTTCCAGCGATAAGGTTTGATGAGAAGTAATCTCTTCACCTTTCTCAATGAGTCCTCAATAGAGAAGGAGTAACTGGTGGTCGGTTTAGTGATGTTCTTCTAAAGAAAAGAGAAGAAAGAGGTGTTAGCCGATTGGGTAATTTTGCTAAAATATAGTGTAAGACAAGGATTACCTGCTGAATGATTGATCATCAGGATGGGTTATACCCTGGCTTGCTGGGGAACTTGGCTGAAGTTCAGAAGGGACAGGTTGGAGCTTGATCAGGAGAAGTTTCCCTTACCAGTTCATCTAAGATTTCATCTATTCTCAATAAAGTAAATGATGATGAGCATAGGGGATCAAAATCTGATTCTTGTATTCCTTTAAAGGGTGATTGAAATCAAAGAGGAATAAGCCAAAAGAAGAACGGGAAGATCAAGTGGAAATTGCCGAATATAAGTGAAGTTTACCTCTGGGATTTCGTCCTGGGTCATTGAAGATTCGAAGTAGGTCCGAGGTTAGCTGAAAGCTTGAAATCTTGGACGACGGCTGCGGTGTTGAACAGTGCTGACCTAGGAGGAAGAAGGCGCTTGTGGTCAATTTTAGAATAAAACGACTTTTATCCCGAAATTGAGGGGGCATGTGTTAACACTGGATTTTGGTCGACTTTGGAGGATGACAGGTGGACCTGCATGCGGGAAGAAGGATATTTGGCAAACAAAAAAGCGGTCGGCTAAATACTTATGCGGTCGGTTACTCAGAAGGTGGTGACTCCGTTCGGGAAAGCAGAAGATGGTAAGCAAAGCCGATCGAAAAAGATGAAAGTTGTAATAATAAAGGACTCTGAGAGTTTAGGGCAAGGAATCGTAGTTTCCAAGTTTGTTAATAGTTCCTTTGTAAATCGTAGTCTTCTAGGACTCGGTTTTGCCTAGGGATAAAAATTGACCCTCGACCATTGTAATAAGGGTTCACAACCAAATCAATACAACCGGCCCCATGCTAACCTTCGAGTCCTTTTGTTGTGTCGTCGAGTTCTTCAAGAGGAATCATCGATCCGTCGACCTCCGTAAGTTCCGACAACCTTGTTATCATGTTTAGTATCATGCGGTGGATTTAGACGTGATGCAAGTAGTCTGTTTGTTTTCAATGGTCGTGCGGCGGATCTTTGTTTGACAATCAAGAAGTCTTTGCTTATGCTTTGTTTATGAGTAGACACCGTGCGGCAGGCGTTTGCTCAATTTGCTTAGTGAAAGCAAGACAGTTATCGACTCTATTAGATACGGCAAAATCTAAATAGATTCATTAAGTTATCCTGTGTTGCATGTTTTAAAACATTTTATATATTATGTAACACACTTCTGCTGCCCAATCTAGATTAATATTGTCGGCCTTCTTTTTAGGGTTTTTATTCGCGCCTTCAATGATCATGCTTTTCATATTACCTTTGCAAATAGATAACATGCTCATAATGGCTGAATTATTTTAATCTAGATTGTCACATGTTTGTGGGTTCATGCCTGTTAATTTACGTTTAAGCTTTAACGAAACTAGGGTGTCGTGCGGCAGATGCAGGTTTTAGATTAGTTTAATCGGGTTTATTTGCATGTTCCTTCTTCATGGACCCCAACTCGGCTTGGACTGCTGAGCTTGGTTTATGCGGTAACTCATAATTAATTCACTTGTTCAAACATGTCTTCCCATGCATATGCATTCAGCAATCGGATTTTTACGTGTGCTCATTTACGATTAGCTGAATGGTTTATAAACCTGTTGGCAGACATTCCTATAGCTGTATGTCGTTGTAAGTGGTTCAGGGTCGTATATATGGAACTGTCTGGTCTCACCCGACATGTTCCGGTTTGGCATTTAACTGTTTTATCCCTTGTTAGTTTTTCAGGTCAAACTAACTGGCACGTTTCCGGATCACGAAGCACCGGGGCCCAATTGAAGCCACGCTTTCCGGCTTGCTGTGTGTGAGGCACAATGCGTCACATTTTGTGTCAACAGTAGGTCTTGTTTGGATGAACGTGTATCCAACTCAATCTACGGATGGATTGATGTGAAATTTAAACTAAAATCCACACAAACTCCAAAATACATGAATTGAGGTTAATCCATATGCATCAAAAGGAGCCCGTATTGATAGTATAGGTAAAAGTATTGATAGTATAGGTAAAAGTAGTGACCGTCCACTGGATTTCATTTTCTTGAGAAGGATGTCATCACAGAGCACTGTTCGGTGCTTTAGCAGTTTAGCATACACTGATGGCATGAGCAACAACTTTGGTGGTCCTTGAATAGGATTTTCGTCCACTCTTGTCTATCATGCAGTAGACGCTTTACCCAAACTGGGTTGCCGGTCCCTTTGTTCGGTCCATGTTTTCCTTTCCCTATTCTTTAAGGGAGAATTATGTATTTTGGACACTAAAATAAAATCAGTCTTCTATATTTGACACTAAAAATTTTAAAACTTTCTTATTTGACACAAAGTTAGAAATTTCTTACCTAGACAGCACTGCCGTCCATTTAGGCTAGTAATCGGCGTCCAAGTGGCTGGAAAAATGACATAAATGCCCTTCTTTGTAGCAGACATACACGATGCCAAATAGAGAAATAATAGATGGTCAGGTTGTCAAATAAGAAAATTATATAAATATGACCAGTTATATTGTGAACCAGCAGCCTGCCTGCCGTTGTCCCGCGGCAAGATGGTGTCCACCATGTCGAACCAACGCCGTGAAGTTGTAGAGCGCCTCGCAGAACCGCGCCGCCGAAGGAACGCGGTGCTGTGTATGACGCGTTGAGGACCGGCGTGGATGAACACGGACGACTTCATCTCTCTGATGGCGCCGAGCACCGCGCCGATGGGGTCCGTGCCTGCCTCGCCATCGTCAGTAGCCATCGCGCCCTCGTCCGTCAGCGTCCTGGAAATGGAAACAGGCTGCTAACGCGCGAGCACCTCGTCGGGATCGATGTCCCAGGTCGCCCGCGTGGACCGCTTCTAATTTCGCCCACGATTGCCGTGGAACCTGAACGGCACACCGAGCTGGCGCGCGCAGGCGGTGAGCCGGCGCCCCGCCTCCTCGATGGGCCACGCTGGACGGGAACCCGGGCTGTGGGACGTCGATGTTGGTGAGCCCACACCTCCAGTGGCCCGCCCCTCCCTACACGTGAGCCACGGAGCAGGGTTTGCCCATTGGAGCCCGTGGTCCCAGACCGTAGTGCACGATGGTGCAGCTTCTTCCTCCCAGCGGCAGCTTTTGTAGATGGATTTGTTGGAGAAGAGGATGTTCACCTGGAGGAAGCAACACGTGGCCATGAAGAACTGCATCGCCTTGAGTTGGACACCTGATGAGGAGGAGGCGCTTTTCGACATTAACGACGACGACCGGTAGTGCAGGTTCCCTGTGCCATTGGGCCACACCTGCAGCCCCTCGGCGAAGCAGTGTGCAAGCCGCTGCGTGGCGTTCCCGCTCGGCGAAGAGTGGTGCCTAATCCGCTGCAAAAGATCGGTCGCTCTGCGGCGGTCGTTGTCGGCCACGGCGTCGGCGCAAGCGGAATGAGCATGGAGTTGTAGGTCCACCACTGCTGCTGCTGATCCAGATCCTCCCTGGTGCCGACCGACCTCCACGACGGCGTCTTGGCCATGTCCATGGCAGCGCGCAGCTCCTGCATGTCATCGACGAGGATTGGTTCGTCGTCGCCGTTGAGCATCAGCTTGTCTAGCATCTCTCGTGCGGTGGCTTCCTCTGAGTCCTCGCCGTCAGCTGCCATTTGCTTGCTGCTCCTGCCCTCCACCTGCTCGTCATCTCCATCAACGTCAAGCCTCTTCTTCCTGCCCCTGCAATCCACCGTGTAGCCATCGGCGCCGAGCAAGAATCTGTTGGCCTCTTCCATGTCTCTTAAGAACGCCATGCTCACCACGTCCTTGAAGCAGCAGCTGCCCTCCGGTGGCGACAACATATTGGCCGGCTCCACCGTGCCCATGGCTGCGCTATTCAAGGAGGGTGGATCCTAGGGGGCGTTGCCTTGGGCGCTAGCCTGCACGGCGGTGAGGGCGCTGGTGGAGGAGGTGTCGGAAAGGACCTGGGCGAAGAGCTGCTGGGTCTAGAGGAGTGCGGGATTGTGGTTAGGGTACTGCTGGTACAAGAGGGTATGTTGGTCACACTAAGAAAAAACTGACACGGTCAAAATAGTCAACTAATAGATGAAATGGTTGGTAGTGCCACATAGGGAAGGAAATTTTAACTTGGTGCCAGATAAGAAAGTTCAAATTACCAAGTTAAAATTTCTAAGTGCCAAATATGAACGACTAATTTGTTTCAGTGCCAAATACATAATTCTCTCATTCTTTAAACTAGTATCATTGCTTGTTGTTGATAACTGGGGGTTTCTAGCAGGTGGGATACAGAAGGCCTTCGCCCGGCCAGGTGCTCTAGTTGAAGGTATGTGAAATGGAAGATGGGCCCAAGCTCACTTAGGGTTTCATTAATGTATTCACCAACCTCCTTTACATAGCATCCGGCTTCCCCTTTTATAGGGCACTGCTCGCTACTACTTCACGGTACAAATTTGCCCATTGACAGCTAAGGTACATTTCTAGAATATCCTAACATCAGTACAAATCTTCAGGGGCATCCCGGGTCTTGTTCACCTGCACCACCTTTGCTTCTTGGGCCTTAGCCTCAGGCCCATGGGAGGCCCATCTCCGATCTTGGGCCACGGTGCTATGAGGACCCCTTTCTCTCAGGCGAAGACAACATAGCCTCCACCCAAGCCACTGGAGCCTTCACCTTCGCTTCTGAGTCTCTGCCTGTGGACTCCTCCGGACATCCTTCAGGGTCATGCTCAGGCCTCCGTCCTATCGACAGCTAGTGGTGAAGGCCTTCTTGCTGCTGGCGGAGGCCTTCTAGGTTTCTTCCCAAAACATGCGCGGCCTTCGCTTGAATCACTGGGGTCTTCACTCCATTACAGGCCCCACGTGAAGGCTTCGCCTAGCATCCCTGCAAAACACTTACACAAATGTTTCAATGTTATTAGCTTATGTTTGCATTGGCCTGACCTTCGCTACTCGTGTATTGGTGTTCCCGATAGTTCCCCCTTGAGGATGCGGTCTGATGTGAGCGGGCCATGAGCCTCAAGTGCAACACTGATACTGAGTGGTGGAGGCTTGCCCCTTTCCCCCCTGGGTCACCCGTATCAGATCGTTGGAGGGGCGATGTGTTGGCATTTGACTCATTGCGGTGGCCCGGTGCCCGATGCGCTCACAAACAGTCACGACTATTGGTGTTTGGAATTTGAAGCATCCCCCCTTGCCCTATATAAAGGGCAGGTTGGTGGGGAGGCCCCCCATGCCGCCTGAGCCATCGCTTTCTCTCCTATAGCTTTCCAAGCCTCGTCTATGCTGCTCTGCTATTTTGTCTTGGTGCCTTAGAATTTTCCTTGCACTGCTGCTCCTTTTAGTTCTGTGCTGCCTTTGGAAGTGGCTTCGCCTACTAGCTCTGATCTTTGCTTGCCTAGCTTTAGCGGTCCTTATCCCTGCTTGCTTGGCGTGAGGTCTGAGGGTTGATCAAAGAGGTAACAAGAGTGTATGTCTGCGTCTGTGGAGGCTCAAGACAATTTAGAGAATATTGAAGCTTCTATCGGAGACCTGATTCTCGTTTCCCTGGTTAAGAAGGCGAAGGTTCAAATGGTCAAGTCTTGGGATTTTGGGCCTTTGCTCATGATGGAAGAGCCGATAAAGGCTTTGGAGTATAAGGGCTACTTCCTAGCTAGGAAGGGTCGTCCTCTGCATGGTGAGACTATGCCCTAGCCAGAGGTTGATGAAGCTATTGTCTTCAAGGATGTTTTTGCCTGCGGCCTTCGCATACCTCTGGTCTATTTCCTCTGCTTGGTTCTTGAGACTTTTAAGGTATAGCTCCATTATCTTACTCCCAATGATGTTCTTACGCTGAGTAAGTTTTGTTATGCCTATGAGACATATGACGCTCCCCCAGATTTGGATATATTTTGTGCGTATTATGAACTTCAGCGTCAGCCTAAGAAGGTGAAGGTTGATGGTGTGGAAGTGGAGTATCAGTTTGCTAGTTGCGCCTTCATGGTGAAGAGGTCTCAAAAGGATGGTGGTCTGGAGATTTCCTTCACACAGAAGAATAAGTGGGAGAAGGACTGGCCTTGCTACTGGTTCTATGTGAAAACTCCCAGGGTTGTTCCCAAGATAGGGCCGAGGGTCAAGAAGTATCCTTTTGCTTCTACAATAGGAGACATGAAGCCTTCGACTCATGTGAGGCCTCCTGCGAAGGTTGATGCGGAGCGGGCGGCGTGTGATGCGGTCTTCGGCAAGGCCTACTGCTTCTCTAGGGGTCATGACCTTATCGAAGAGATGGTGGTGTCCAATTTCTGGCCTTTGGGGAAACATAGGCCATGAATGACCATAGTGAGGATGAAGCTCCCTATCTTCGGTAGCGTGGAGGGAGAGTATTGTCCATGCTTCTATCTCACCTGCGTAGAAGATGAAACCGATGAGGAGTTTGTTAGTGAAGTGCAGCAGTCCGCCTCCTCCTTGGGGAGATTTCTAAAAGGGAATATTTGTCTCATCATGCCATCGGCGGTACCATGCCTAGTTAAATCGGGTATTTGAAGAGATGAAGGTGAAGTACGGGGATCGTAGGGTTCCTAAGAAGGTTTTGAACTTGATCGAGGATAAAGCGGCGAAGGCCTTTAGGTCTGCTGTGGCCCCTGTTGCTATGGCTTGGGCAGAGTTTAAGAAGAGGAAGGAGACTGTCACTTTGAAGGCTAT
The DNA here is from genome assembly GCF_019320115.1 of Miscanthus floridulus. Lineage (NCBI taxonomy): Eukaryota > Viridiplantae > Streptophyta > Magnoliopsida > Poales > Poaceae > Miscanthus > Miscanthus floridulus. The sequence goes on along the minus strand of NW_027097960.1, from coordinate 9,071 downwards.
TGCAAAGAAGAGAAAGATGGCGAAGAATGTTGTGGATGCCGCTGAAGACGTGGTAGAGAGTGCCCATGATGAGTCAGAAGCTACGCATGGCATTGTTGATGCTGGTCAGCCGAAGGCTTCCATTGTTCGCTTGGACGAAGACCTGATGGCTTCATCCGTTAAGGCGACGGTTGTTGTTCCTAGGGTGGGAGCCTCCAGTGTGGAGCTATTGCCCTATATCCTTGGTGATGACTCATCTAAGTCCAAGGGTGACGCTGCGGGGGCTGGTTCTGCCTCCGCTTTCGCTAGTGAAGAAACGACTCCTGTCAAAGCGGATCGCTCTATGAAGGCCCAACATTTGGAGGAGTCAGAGGCCAAGTCCGATGAGCAGCCATCTTTAGTTTTGGCCCAAGGTCTGGAGGCTGTGCCGACCTTGCCCCATGCTATGGGTATAGGAGCGTCAGGCTTTATTGTTGAAACCTTGCACCTAGGTAAATCTGTCTTAAGTGCTTTCTCTATTTTACTTGTTTTCCATAGCTCCTCTAATATGTTCTTTCATTTCTGAGCTGGTTTGACCAAGGCAATGGAGATGCCAATTCCTAGGAAAAAACCTGCTCCCGCTGGCTTAGATCTTGCTCGAGTAGGGCTGCGTGCTCCTCCAATGGCCTCGCTATAGCTTGGAGCTGATCCTTTAGAGCATGCACCCCCTAGCGATGGAGGTTTGATTGGCTTAGCTCTTGTGTTTTTCTTTGACCTTGCCATTGTTTAGTTCTTATTGTTCACTTTTGCTTCTGGCGAAGGTTCTACCGATACACTAAGTGGGTGGGCGAAAACCCTGCATGCTCTTTAGAACGAGATAGGAGGTTACATTTCATTTTTTTTCTATTGGTTTTGCCTTACTTTTTCTTATATTTTGTTTTTTTGCTAGATCGTGTCCGCCATCATTTTAAGAAGGTGGATTTTAACAAGCTGTTGTGTTACAATCTTGAGCATAACTGTGTGGCTATTACGTAGGCTTTGTATTCTCACCTTATCAATCTTGGGTTTCTCTATTTTTGTTAACATTTGTTGCTTTTAGGGATATCATATGTTAGAAATCCTTGAGGAGCACGCGTCCGAAGAAGTTATCAAGCGGGATGAGGCTTTGAGGTCCTTCAGAAAGAGCTGGATAGGGTTGAGGATGAAAAGAAATGGCTTGTTGTAGAAGTGGCTGACCTTCGTGTTGCCCGTTAGACTGTTCAAGATTGGAAGATCCCGGTGGGGGGCCTAGAGAAGGATGTTGCTGGCACGAAGGCCACTGAGGAACTTGCCCTTGCCTGATTATAGAAAGCGATCAATGCAAATGAGGGCCTTTGGAAGGAGATTGATGTAGGGAAGTCTTTGAGCCAGGTGCTGAGTGCGCAAGTTGATCTGCTGCAGAAGCATTTAGAAGAGGCACGAGTTGCTGGTGTCTCGACCACTGAGCTGTATCGGGCGGCTCTAGCTGGTTTTGGTGGTGCGACTTCACCTTTGCCAGCTAACGCCTCCGCCTATGGCATGCTTGCCCTGGTTAAAGGAAAATGTTGCTAAATTGCCGGAGTTAGTCAGAGGCGCTATGGATTTTGGTGCGCTTTCATGTGCCACAAATCTCTACAAGACCCTTGGGAAGCTAGGTTGCATGCATTTTGTTGGGCTCAAACAGCGGAGGGAGTTTGAAGGGGCTTCAGAACTTGGTGAAACTTTGGGGGAAGTTACCAAGTCGGTCAGAATTTTTATGAAGTACTTTTGTTTTAAATTTGGCCATGTTGATGCCCGCTCCCTGGCGGAGGCTCACCGTGCCACGGTTAGTATCTTATCTAATGTGTATCCATCATGATCTTTCTCTCTTTCTGTTGTTCTCTTTTTGTCTTTTGTTCTTATTGATTTTTCTTGTGCTTGTGTATGATTTGCAGAAGGCTAGGGCTCAACATGCCACTAAGGAGGTACAAACATCGAAGACTGGTGAGACAACGAGCCAGAAAATCCTCTGTTTTTGCTTCTGACGCCCAAAAGCCCGAGGAAGCTGCCTCCGCACCTACGGCATCGGAGGTGTAATTTCTAGGTGTTTTAGATATCACTTTAGGCTTAGTGGATGGAGGTCTTCGTATGCTGCCTTGCATACTTGTAAGCTTAATGTAAATTTGATCTACGCAGGTTAGCCCTCAGGGGCCTACGCGAGACGTTGTTCCTTTAACTATGGTGCAAGATGGTATTTATGTCAGCGGAGAGTTGTGGGAGTATTGGTGTGACACTTTCCCCCGTCCTTTAGTTTCTTGGTGCATGTGCAGAATTTAATCGGTCATTAGCTTGGCGAGGTCTTTGGCCACTGGTTTAGCTTTAAACCTGGGCCAAATTGTTTGGTTGGCCTTTGTGGCTTTGTAATGTTTGCTTTGGAAAGCTTCAACGCCTTTTGCGTTTGTATTGTTACTGTCTTCAGGCTCTTTCTTCTCTCTCTTTTTTTTGTAAGACTGTGTCTGTGTTTATGTCTTTTGGCTTGTAATGCGTTCTGTTGTAATAGTTTGCTTTCTTTAAATAAAGTTAGTTTAAAACAATTGGCTGGGTACTTGTTTCATTGAATAATCTGGTTACAATTGCTACATGTGTTGAAGGGCTCTAGCGGACGATAATTATTTTCTTGCTCTTGCCTCTGCTTCTTTCTTCTCTGGTCGACGTTGAGTACAAGTCTGCACATCGTAGCGGAGAAACTGAGGTGTTTGTATTTGATCTTGCTGATGTTGTGAAGGCTTTGGCACAATTTGAGCATTCATCGGAGTCGCTAATCTTTATTCTTGATGCTTCTTTAGAGGCCACAGAGCAATTTCAACAAGCAACAAAGGTCGAAGAAGCATTTCTTGGACATTGTCTCCGCTTGCACCTAGATTGTTTTGTCTCTGCTTGAAGCCTTCGTGTGATACCCTCCCGCAAACTCTGACAATGACTGCTTGCTACCGGACTATGGTCATACAACGCCCCATGGAGGCTGTACGACTCTGTGGTAGAACCACCTAATCTAATGCCTCCTAGGAGTACTTGTCTTCCGTTAGACACTAAGTACTCAAGGGAGAACACTAAATTACGTAGTTTCGTCAAGCACACCCTAAGAGAGAACCCAAAAAATCCATATTTTTCCATCAGGATCACAAATGAGAGAATAAAGCTTACAACATTTTAGCCATTTCTTACATCACTTTCCATGCAACATTAGAGTATAATATTTATTGTTTATATAAGCAGAATATGATCATGTTATTAGAATTATGAATAATTTAATTTAACAGCGGAATATAAACATGTGATCAAAGTTACAGCGGAAATAAATATCTATTCATGACATGATGAAGCATTGATATATAAACTATGACAACAAATTATAAAACTTCTATTTATAAAAACATTTAGTGAGAGTTATAAATAAAACTATGATCGTAGCATAAAGGAATCCTCTCTGAGCGCACCAGGAGGAATTCACACCCAAGAGTCAGCTCTAGCATCCGCCTGTCACCTGCAATAGGGGAAAATAAAATCCTGAGTACTCAATTATACTCAGCAAGACTTACCCAATAGGAGGAAATAAAAGACTCTAAGGATATGCAAGTCTATCTGGCTTGTGGGTTTATTGCATCTGCAAGAAGCATTACTAAGTGTGCATCCTTATATTCAATTTTATTAGCAATCAGAATTAGTTCATTAACTAACCATTCTATGTAAGCACCTATGCTACTTTCAAGCAGATGGTAAGCAATCAGAATCATTTTACCATTTTTCATCTTCCAGTTCTTACTATGGTGCTAGATTGTAGACAAGTCGTACCAGATCACTCGATGATTCATGAACCAATGTATCCCAGCTGGGTATCCTGAAACACACACCCCGCTTATACCCTAGGCACAAGCAAGACCAACCCACTACCCTCTTATCATGGGGTCCAGGTCCCCATTCAAACTTGGACTCTAAGCCCCCGCTACTAAGTCCCGGACTCAGTGTAGTGTTTAGACCTCCACCCATCCCCGCCTCCAATCAGTCGGTCCAAAAAGAGCCAAAACCCATGACAAAGAGAAATGAGCCTTTCTGCGCCCATACACAAGTATGTGTTCTGGATAATAAGTCTGTGACCTGTCTAGAACCCAATACAACGGCCGGTCCTTAACCGACACAGGTGGAACAAATGCAATCCAAGCCTCGTTCGAATGCCAAACCAAGTCCAGATCCAAAGTACCATTCCGCCCGGTCTCCAATTATCATTCATATATATTCCAGGTGATAATAATATAGTAACAACAATAATATATTTCCTATCTCTCGCGAGTAACAGGCAATCACTCGACTTCTACCGGAGTCTTGTAGCATAGCAATCTAGATGATCCAGTCATACTAGTAAGACTCATAGGATAAAGATATATATATATATATACAAGTGGGTTTCATTCAACTCCTTAAAACTTAATACACAAACATAATATAAAGTGTAGAAAAGTAGGAGTTATGCACCGGGACTTGCCTGGGTAACATATAACCAAAAGTTAGTATTCCATCTTTGTGACCTGATCCCTGGCACCACCTTTTCAACTACTCCGTTTGATACCATCGATCCACCATCGTTCCTATTATGATATGTATTGATGCAAATGCAGAGATGGCACAATCAATCAACAGGCAACAACAATTCTTAAAATACGAGTGCACAAATCAAGCTAACAAGCTAACTCTAATGACTAATATATTAGCTAAGTATTAACTTCACTAAATAAAGCATCCTTTTCATCAACAAGTACTACTTCTTACCAAATCAAGTCTCTTTTTGATTTATTAATGATTTTAATATACTTGAAACTAGGGCACATTAACTACTCTAGTAAACTAATTATTATTAGGATACAAAAATTACAGATAACACTGATAACACTTCTAACCTACTATAAAATTTTTAGAGCTAACACTATCACCGATTTATCATGGAAATTCCTACAAGTTTAAGTCTTAACCATATTAAGTATGTTAAAATAATTAGAGCAACCCTAAAACCTATAGGACCTATGTGAACAAAATACACTATCAGATAGATCATGATTTTAGAAACTTAACAAAATTGGTTTGGTATTTTTGTGATTTTTTCTACACTTTTTGGCGGATTAGAAGTTTTTGCAAGTAAGAAAAAGGAAAAAGGGCCGCACTGGGCTCGGCCTCGGCCTAGCGCGAAACGTGCGCACGCGGCCCCACTGAGCACACGTGGCAGTGGCCCATGGGGTGCGCGTGGCAGTGGCCCATAGCCGGTTGTGGCCCACACGTCTAGGGCCACAGAAGGTGGCGCGACACCAGGCCCAGTTGGGGTGCACATTTTGAAGAAAAGCCCTCGCACTTCTACCTAATCAACTTGTAGTACAACGTACACTATTCAACACTATTCATATGAGTCACAGATTTGCATTGGAAACCCTAGAAAAGTCTTTATTCTCACCCTCGTCCTTCTTCCTCCTCACGAGCAGAGCAGGGGCAGGGGAACTGGCCGGCGGCCGATTCGGCACGGTGGGTGACCGACGACGACAGAGGCAGTGCGCAGGGGCAGCGAGGGTGTATATCGCTCCCATGGGCATTGGCAACATGGCTAGGGGTAGCTCGAGGTGGTCCAGCCACGAGCGCTGGTGGCCGGCTAGGGTGCAACGGTGGTAGTGGACGAGCAGCAAGGAGGCGGCCACTGTGGCGGCGGCGTAGTAGGGCGTGGTTGGAGGCGGCGTGGAGTTGTGACCATCTCGACCGGAGGCATGGGCAGTAGCGGCCTAGCCAAGCACGGCCAAGAGTGGCCTAGCCACTTGTAGGGGCGACGGCCATGGCGCTCTGCGGTGGCAAGCCACCGAGGAGGAGGACGTGGGCCGGGGTGGTGACGGTCGTGGGCCAGCTCTGGCCAAGGTAGCCTGGCGACTCAGCATGAGGTGGTTGGGAGCGGTGGAAACGGTTGTGGCTGGCAGCAGTAGGAGCTTCATCATGGTGGCCATGGCATGTGCTTGGCTTAGCAGCGACAAGTAGTGGGGGAGGCCAAGAGAGTGAGAGAGAGCAGAGGCGAGGATAGTAGCTCGGTCTTGGCTTAATGGCGCACGAGGCAGCAGACAGGTAACATGGCAAGGATGCGGGCAGTAGCAGAGCAATGTGCTCCCCTCGGCAGTGGACGCAAGGATAGAGCAGGCTGCGGTAGGTGAAATGAACGGCTGTGAACGATGCTGAACGCTGGTTCGTGAATGAGCATCAGATTGAATTTGCACCACGTTCTAACGAAATTAGGCAATTTCTATGAGAGTGCTGTGACACCCATCGCCACCCCGACCTACACCATCCTTAAGTACTCATTTCGACATAACTGACGGTGCAAAAACATGAAGTTGCTGCTTAGGAAATTTTGTGGATATTTAAATGTCGAAGTAGCATTGTCTATCATCTTTTCAGACTTAAAAGGAATTCAAGGTTCCAGTTAGAACTAACACTCCCTAGCACTTTTGGTTGAATTTTTAAACTATCAAAACTTTACCAAACTTCACCAACAACCATTTCATGACATAGCACACACTTTATACCAAACAATAGAACCAAAACATCAGGGCATTATTTAACTATTTTGCATTTTATAAATCGCCAAAAAAGTGTACTTTCAACACAACTTCAAATTTTTGTCGATTCAACGAAAAGGGCTAATTTTAATTTCCAATTTGATTTTTGAGCTATCAAAAATACCAATGGAACAACATCTATTCACCAAATCAATAGTTACATTTTCATCTACTAAACTTGCACTTCAAATTTTATTTAAGTACCAATTACAAGTTATATTTTATATTTGTTTATAAAAATTGTTTTTCATGCTTAATCAAATAAACAAGCCATTCGCTATTTAGTTGCTATCAGGCATTTTAAGCACTTTCTTCATACTTTTCCAAAACAAGCCCTAAACAACTTTTGTCCACAAGATTATTTAAAAGTTGTTAAGCACCAAGATAAGTTGACTAGCGACACTTATTTGTTTGTTTTATTCATGAAAGCGAGTCACACAAGATTCATTTATAATTCCATGTGTGCTTTAAACTAGGTGCTAAGCAAGCTCGTAACACTAGAGATGTTGTAGACACCAAGTGGAAGATGCGTACAACCTCAATGTGTCCTTCATCGGGCTGCGTGAGCTGCTAGATTTACGAGTGTTCGCACGGTACATTTGGTCTCTCTTTTCTAAGGAAACTCTGGCTTCCATTTTTCTCTTGCTTTGCTCTGTAGTACACCGATGCTTTGGTTGTTTGGCTTCCCCCCTAGCGCTCTTCTAGAGGTTGGGGTATGAAAATGCCCCTGACTGAGGCTAGTGCTGGGGTAAGGCACTGGATTTTATAGTCTACTACTTGTATGATTTATTAAATCTTGGTGGTTGGCCGATGTTTATTGCTTAGATATGTTTTGAAATCATAATAAGGCCGATGGATTTCTTTGTACCTAGCGTATCTTTTATCTTTATTGCTATTGTACTTTGGCTATTAGTCCCTGATAGTCATCTGGTGCCTAATAAGGGTAGGTCTTCACCATTTGTTTCTTGCCCGATGCCTACGGCGAAGGTAGATCTTTGTCGGGTTTTTTTGCCTTTTTGGCCATTTTGATCAAACCTTGATTCCTGAATATGGATAGGGCTTTGTCAAGGTTGTAGGCTAATTTAGCTGTGGAGGTCATTCCTTGCTTTTGAGCCTTTGGCTAAAGCAAAAGAAAGGTCCTCTTTGTTGTGTTGTCGAATGATGTGGCTCCATTGCTAGCTACTTTTGACCTTCGTTTTTCATGGTGTTCCTAGGGAAATTCCTCTTTATATTTTCATAAGTTTTTACATGGCTCTGCCTCGTTAAAAACCTCACCTCCGTTAGGAGCCCCCCTTTGTGAGGAAAAGAGTGTAGGCCCTTTTGCATGAAATGTAAAGAAAATATGAAAGTTGGGAGAGGTGCGGTGACCTTCGCTTATAGTTCCGTGGAGGCCACCTTTTTACATTTTTAGATATAGATCCTATGCAACTATCGATGTTCCATGTATGAGTGGTTGTTTTACATTCGCTGTCTGTCAAGAAGAATGACCCTGGTTCCCGGCGGCCGTCGCCGTGTACAGACCTTCCCATTTTGGTTGGAGCTTTCCCGCATTGGCCGCATTGGGCTTCATTCTTAAGACTAGGTCTCCGTCTCGTATGAGATTTCTAACTACCTGACTATCTATGGTAGAACTGCCTGAAATAATACACCTTGGGAGGCGCTTGTCTTCCACTAGACACTAAGCACCCCGAAAGCAAGCTACATCGGATGGTTCTATCGAGCACACCCTAAGGGAGAACTCAAACCATCCATGTTTTTCCTCCAGGATCCAATAATGAGAATGAGTTTACAATACTTAGTCCATTTCATACATCAAGAGTTCTAAAAAATACATTATTACAATATCAAGTTTAGAGTGCGGAATTTAAACAGCTAAATTACAATAAACATCTAACGATAAGATACAAGGATTCGTCTATGCCCACTAGAAGAATCCTCCACACAACAGCTACTCCTCAAGTGGCACCTGCAATAGGGGTAAATAAACTTTGAGTACATAATGTACTCGCAAGACTTACTCGACTAGTGGGAATAATTTCCTAACTCCAAAGGATATGATAAGCTTTATGGTTTGATGGGTTTTTCCTTTTTGTTTGTGAAAAGCATTACTAGTAGTGAATCCTTATGTATGTTTTATTAACAGTCATGATTAGTTCATTAGCTAACCATTCTATGTAAGCATCTGTTCTACTTTCAAGCAAGAGTTGAGCAATCAGATTCATTTCATCATCTTTCATCTTCCAGTTCTTACTATGGTGCTAGATCGTAGACAAGTCATGACGTATTACACGGCAATTTGTGAATCAATGTAACCCAGCTAGGTACCCTGAAACACATGCCCTACTTGTACCCTAGGCATAAAGTAGGACCAACCCACCACTCTCCTATCAAGGGGTCTAGGTTCCCGTCTGAACTTAGACTCGAAGCCCCCACACCTGAGTCCCCGACTCAGTGTGGTGCTTAGACCTCCACCATCTC
>NW_027097959.1:0-23262 GCF_019320115.1 Miscanthus floridulus | reverse complement strand
TAGTCCCCTGGTTGCGGCCACCAGCGTACCTAATGCCATGGGTAAGCGATCTAAGTGATACTAACATCATCTACGCTGTCTAGCCTAACTACTGTGTGCCACTCTTGCCTTACCCAGCTCATTAAACACGGGTGGACCCAGACATCTTTGACGGAATTGCAAGATTTCACCGAAACAAACGCTGCTTTGTGGAGTATGATAAGCCGATTTTAGAAAAATCTCTAGGTGGCCCACTTTGCAAATTCAGGTTCTCTAGGGCGAGGCCTATAATTCTACAGCCATGAAAAAAAAACCTAGCTCGATTCCATGTCCGGAAGGCAAAGATCTCAAGGTCTTAAATTTGCCCTCAAATCTGCATTCGGTAGTCCCCTAGTGTTGTGGCCACCAGCGATACCTTAATGCCATGGGTAAGCGATGTAAATGATACTAACAATCATCTACACTGTCTAGCCTAACTTCCTGTGTGCCACTCCTGCCTTACCCAGCTCGTTTCGGAACACGGGTGGACCCAGACATCTTCGATGGAAATTGCAAGATTTCACCGAAACAAACGTTGCTTTGTGGACTATGATAAGGGATTTTTAAGAGAAAATCTATAGGGGCCCACTTTTGCCAATTCAGGTTCTCTAGGGTGAGGCCTATAATTCTATAGCTGTGAAAAGAAATCTAGCTCGATTCCATGTCCGAAAGGCAAAGATCCTCAAGGTCTTAAATTTGCCCTCAAATCTGCATCGATAGTCCCCCGGATGTCACGGCCACCAGTGTACCTTAACGCCATGGGTACATGATGTAATTGATACTTAAATCATCTACGCTGTCTAGCCTAACTTCCTATGTGCACCTCCTGCCTTACCCAGCTCGTTTCGGAACACGGGTGGACCCAGACATCTTCGACGGAATTGCAAGATTTCACCGAAACAAACGCTGCTTTGTGGACTATGATAAGCGATTTTTTAGAAAAATCTCTAGGAGGCCAACTTTTGCCAATTAGGTTCTCTAGGGTGAGGCCTATAATTCTGTAGCCATGAAAAAAAACCTAGCTCGATTCCATGTCCGGAAGGCAAAGATCTCAAGCTCTTAAATTTGCCCTCAAATCTGCATCGGTAGTCCCCTAGTGGTTGCAGGCCACCAGCGTACCCTAATGCCATGGGTAAGCGATGTAATTGATACTAACATCATCTACGCTGTATAGCCTAACTTCCTATGTGCCACTCCTGCCTTAACCCAGCTCGTTTCGGAACACGGGTGGACCCAGACATCTTCAACGGAATTGCAGATTTCACCGAAACAAACGCTACTTTGTGGAGCTAGATAAGCAATTTTTAGAAAATTCTCTAGGGGGCCCACTTTTGCAATTTCAGGTTCTCTAGGGTGAGGCCTGTAATTCTATACGCCATGAAAAAAAAACCTAGCTTGATTCCATGTCCAAAAGGCAAGATCTCAAGGTCTTAAATTTGCCCTCAAATCTGCAATCGGTAGTCCCCTAGTGTTGCATCCAACGAGCATACCTTAATGCCATGGGTAAGCAATGTAATTGATACTAACATCATCTACGCTATCTAGCCGCAACTTCCTGTGTGCCACTCCTGCCATTACCCAGCTCGTTTCGGAACACGGGTGGACCCAGACATCTTCGACGGAATTGCAAGATTTCACCGAAACAAACGTTGCTTTGTGGACTATGATAAGGGATTTTTAAGAAAAATCTATAGGGGCCCACTTTTGCCAATTCAGGTTCTCTAGGGTGAGGCCTATAATTCTACAGCTGTGAAAATAAATCTAGCTCGATTCCATGTCCGAAAGGCAAAGATCTCAAGGTCTTAAATTTGCCCTCAAATCTGCATCGGCAGTCCCCCGGTGTCATGGCCACCAGTGTACCTTAACACCATGGGTACATGATGTAATTGATACTTACATCATCTACGCTATCTAGCCTAACTTCCTATGTGCCACTCCTACCTTACCCAGCTCATTTCAGAACATGGGTGGACCCAGACATCTTCGACGGAATTGGCAAGATTTCACCAAAACAAACGCTACTTTGTGGACTATGATAAGCAATTTTTTAGAAAAATCTCTAGGAGGCCCACTTTTGCCAATTTAGGTTCTCTATGGTGAGGGCCTATAATTCTGTAGCCGTGAAAAAAAACCTAGCTCGATTCCATGTCCAAAGGCAAAGATCTCAAGGTCTTAAATTTGCCCTCAAATCTGCATCGGTAGTCCCCTAGTGTTGCATCCACCAGCATACCTTAATGCCATGGGTAAGCGATGTAATTGATACTAACATCATCTACGCTATCTAGCCTAACTTCCTGTGTGCCACTCCTGCCTTACCCAGCTCGTTTCAGAACACAGGTGGACCCAGACATCTTCGACGGAATTGCAAGATTTCACCGAAACAAACGTTGCTTTGTGGACTATGATAAGGGATTTTTAAGAAAAATCTATAGGGGCCCACTTTTGCCAATTCAGGTTCTCTAGGGTGAGGCCTATAATTCTGCAGCTGTGAAAATAAATCTAGCTCGATTCCATGTCCAGAAGGCAAAGATCTCAAGGTCTTAAATTTGCCCTCAAATCTGCATCGGTAGTCCCCCGGTGTCGCGGCCACCAGTGTACCTTTACGCCATGGGTACATGGTGTAATTGATACTTACATCATCTACGCTGTCTAGCCTAACTTCCTATGTGCCACTCCTACCTTACCTAGCTCATTTCAGAACATGGGTGGACCCAGACATCTTCGACGGAATTGCAAGATTTCACCAAAACAAACGCTACTTTGTGGACTATGATAAGCAATTTTTTAGAAAAATCTCTAGGAGGCCCACTTTTGCCAATTTAGGTTCTCTAGGGTGAGGCCTATAATTCTGTAGCCGTGAAAAAAAACCTAGCTCGATTCCATGTCCAGAAGGCAAAGATCTCAAGGTCTTAAATTTGCCCTCAAATCTGCATCGGTAGTCCCCTAGTGTTGCGGCCACCAGCATACCTTAATGCCATGGGTAAGCAATGTAATTGATACTAACATCATCTACGCTGTCTAGCCTAACTTCCTGTGTGCCACTCCTACCTTACCTAGCTCGTTTCGGAACACAGGTGGACCCAGACATCTTCAACGGAATTACAAGATTTCACCGAAACAAACGCTACTTTGTGGAGTATGATAAGCAATTTTTAGAAAATTCTCTAGGGGGCCCACTTTTGCAAATTCAGGTTCTCTAGGGTGAGGCCTGTAATTCTACAGCCATGAAAAAAAAACCTAGCTCGATTCCATGTCCAAAAGGCAAAGATCTCAAGGTCTTAAATTTGCCCTCAAATCTGCATCGGTAGTCCCCTAGTGTTGCATCCACCAGCATACCTTAATGCCATGGGTAAGCAATGTAATTGATACTAACATCATCTACGCTATCTAGCCTAACTTCCTGTGTGCCACTCCTGCCTTACCTAGCTCGTTTCGGAACACGGGTGGACCCAGACATCTTCGACGGAATTGCAAGATTTCACCGAAACAAACGTTGCTTTGTGGACTATGATAAGGGATTTTTAAGAAAAATCTATAGGGGCCCACTTTTGCCAATTCAGGTTCTCTAGGGTGAGGCCTATAATTCTACAGCTGTGAAAATAAATCTAGCTCGATTCCATGTCCGAAAGGCAAAGATCTCAAGGTCTTAAATTTGCCCTCAAATCTGCATCGGCAGTCCCCCGGTGTCGCGGCCACCAGTGTACCTTAACGCCATGGGTACATGATGTAATTGATACTTACATCATCTACGCTATCTAGCCTAACTTCCTATGTGCCACTCCTACCTTACCCAGCTCATTTCAGAACATGGGTGGACCCAGACATCTTCGACGGAATTGCAAGATTTCACCGAAACAAACGCTACTTTGTGGACTATGATAAGCAATTTTTTAGAAAAATCTCTAGGAGGCCCACTTTTGCCAATTTAGGTTCTCTAGGGTGAGGCCTATAATTCTGTAGCCGTGAAAAAAAACCTAGCTCGATTCCATGTCCAGAAGGCAAAGATCTCAAGGTCTTAAATTTGCCCTCAAATCTGCATCGGTAGTCCCCTAGTGTTGCGGCCACCAGCGTACCTTAATGCCATGGGTAAGCGATGTAATTGATACTAACATCATCTACGCTGTCTAGCCTAACTTCCTGTGTGCCACTCCTACCTTACCTAGCTCATTTTCGGAACACAGGTGGACCCAGACATCTTCGATGGAATTGCAAGATTTCACCAAAACAAACGTTGCTTTGTGGACTATGATAAGGGATTTTTAAGAAAAATCTATAGGAGCCCACTTTTGCCAATTCAGGTTCTCTAGGGTGAGGCCTGTAATTCTGCAGTCGTGAAAAAAAATCTAGCTCGATTCCATGTCCGGAAGGCAAAGATCTCAAGGTCTTAAATTTGCCCTCAAATCTACATCGGTAGTCCCCTGGTGTTGCGGCCACCAGCGTACCTTAATGCCATGGGTAAGCGATCTAATTGATACTAACATCATCTACGCTGTCTAGCCTAACTTACTGTGTGCCACTCTTGCCTTACCCAGCTCATTTCGGAACACGGGTGGACCCAGACATCTTTGACGGAATTGCAAGATTTCACCGAAACAAACGCTGCATTGTGGAGTATGATAAGCGATTTTTAGAAAAATCTCTAGGGGGCCCACTTTTGCAAATTCAGGTTCTCTAGGGTGAGGCCTATAATTCTACAGCCATGAAAAAAAACCTAGCTCGATTCCATGTCCAGAAGGCAAAGATCTCAAGGTCTTAAATTTGCCCTCAAATCTGCATCGGTAGTCCCCTAGTGTTGTGGCCACCAGCGTACCTTAATGCCATGGGTAAGCGATGTAATTGATACTAACATCATCTACGCTGTCTAGCCTAACTTCCTGTGTGCCACTCCTGCCTTACCCAGCTCGTTTCGGAACACGGGTGGACCCTAGACATCTTCGATGGAATTGCAAGATTTCACCGAAACAAACGTTGCTTTGTGGACTATGATAAGGGATTTTTAAGAAAAATCTATAGGGGCCCACTTTTGCCAATTCAGGTTCTCTAGGGTGAGGCCTATAATTCTACAGCTGTGAAAAGAAATCTAGCTCGATTCCATGTCCGGAAGGCAAAGATCTCAAGGTCTTAAATTTGCCCTCAAATCTGCATCGACAGTCCCCCGGTGTCACGGCCACCAGTATACCTTAACGCCATGGGTACATGATGTAATTGATACTTACATCATCTACGCTGTCTAGCCTAACTTCCTATGTGCCACTCCTACCTTACCCAGCTCGTTTCGGAACACGGGTGGACCCAGACATCTTCGACGGAATTGCAAGATTTCACCGAAACAAACGCTGCTTTGTGGACTATGATAAGCGATTTTTTAGAAAAATCTCTAGGAGGCCCACTTTTGCCAATTCAGGTTCTCTAGGGTGAGGCCTATAATTCTGTAGCCATGAAAAAAAACCTAGCTCGAATTCCATGTCCGGAAGGCAAAGATCTCAAGGTCTTAAATTTGCCCTCAAATCTGCATCGGTAGTCCCCTAGTGTTGCAGCCACCAGCGTACCCTAATTCCATGGGTAAGCGATGTAATTGATACTAACATCATCTACGCTGTCTAGCCTAACTTCCTATGTGCCACTCCTGCCTTACCCAGCTCGTTTCGGAACACGGGTGGACCCAGACATCTTCGACGGAATTGCAAGATTTCACCAAAACAAATGCTGCTTTGTGGACTATGATAAGTGATTTTTTAGAAAAATCTCTAGGAGGCCCACTTTTGCCAATTCAGGTTCTCTAGGGTGAGGCCTGTAATTCTGTAGCCATGAAAAAAAACCTAGCTCGATTCCATGTCCGAAAGGCTAAGATCTCAAGGTCTTAAATTTGCCCTCAAATCTGCATCGGTAGTCCCCTAGTGTTGCAGCCACCAGCATACCCTAATGCCATGGGTAAGCAATGTAATTGATACTAACATCATCTACGCTATCTAGCCTAACTTCCTATGTGCCACTCCTGCCTTACCCAGCTCGTTTCGGAACACGGGTGGACCCAGACATCTTCGACGGAATTGCAAGATTTCACCGAAACAAACGTTGCTTTGTGGACTATGACAAGGGATTTTTAAGAAAAATCTATAGAAGCCCACTTTTGGCAATTCAGGTTCTCTAGGGTGAGGCCTGTAATTCTGCAGTCGTGAAAAAAAATCTAGCCTGATTCCATGTCCGGAAGGCAGAGATCTCAAGGTCTTAAATTTGCCCTCAAATCTGCATCGGTAGTCCCCTGGTGTTGCGGCCACTAGCGTACCTTAATGCCATGGGTAAGCGATGTAATTGATACTAAGATCATCTACGCTGTCTAGCCTAACTTCCTATGTGCCACTCCTACCTTACCCAGCTCATTTCGAAACATGGGTGGACCCAGACATCTTTGACGGAATTGCAAGATTTCACCGAAACAAATGCTGCTTTGTGGAGTATGATAAGCAATTTTTAGAAAATTCTCTAGGGGGCCCACTTTTGCAAATTCAGGTTCTATACGGTGAGGCCTGTAATTCTACAGCCATGAAAAAAAAACCTAGCTCGATTCCATGTCCAAAAGGCAAAGATCTCAAGGTCTTAAATTTGCCCTCAAATCTGCATCGGTAGTCCCCTAGTGTTGCAGCCACCAGCGTACCTTAATGCCATGGGTAAGCGATGTAATTGATACTAACATCATCTACGCTATCTAGCCTAACTTCCTGTGTGCCACTCCTGCCTTACCCAGCTCATTTCGGAACACGGGTGGACCCAGAAATCTTCGACAGAATTGCAAGATTTCACCGAAACAAACTGTTGCTTTGTGGACTATGATAAGGGATTTTTAAGAAAAATCTATAGGGGCCCACTTTTGCCAATTCAGGTTCTCTAGGGTGAGGCCTATAATTCTGCAGCTGTGAAAAGAAATCTAGCTCGATTCCATGTCCGAAGGCAAAGATCTCAAGGTCTTAAATTTGCCCTCAAATCTGCATCGGCAGTCCCCCGGTGTCGTGGCCACCAGTGTACCTTAACGCCATGGGTACATGATGTAATTGATACTTACATCATCTACGCTGTCTAGCCTAACTTCCTATGTGCCACTCCTACCTTACCCAGCTCGTTTCAGAACACGGGTGGACCCAGACATCTTCGACGGAATTGCAAGATTTCACCGAAACAAACGCTACTTTGTGGACTATGATAAGCAATTTTTTAGAAAAATCTCTAGGAGGCCCACTTTTGCCAATTCAGGTTCTCTAGGGTGAGGCCTATAATTCTGTAGCCGTGAAAAAAAACCTAGCTCGATTCCATGTCCGGAAGGCAAAGATCTCAAGGTCTTAAATTTGCCCTCAAATCTGCATCGGTAGTCCCCTAGTGTTGCAGCCACCAGCGTACCTTAATGCCATGGGTAAGCGATGTAATTGATACTAACATCATCTACGCTGTCTAGCCTAACTTCCTGTGTGCCACTCCTGCCTTACCCAGCTCGTTTCGGAACACAGGTGGACCCAGACATCTTCAACGGAATTGCAAGATTTCACCAAAACAAATGTTGCTTTGTGGACTATGATAAGGGATTTTTAAGAAAAATCTATAGAAGCCCACTTTTGCCAATTCAGGTTCTCTAGGGTGAGGCCTGTAATTCTGTAGCCATGAAAAAAAATCTAGCTTGATTCCATGTCCGGAAGGCAAAGATCTCAAGGTCTTAAATTTGCCCTCAAATCTGCATCGGTAGTCCCCTGGTGTTGCGGCCACCAGCGTACCTTAATGCCATGGGTAAGCGATCTAATTGATACTAACATCATCTACGCTATCTAGCCTAACTTACTGTATGCCACTCTTGCCTTACCCAGCTCATTTCGGAACACGGGTGGACCCAGACATCTTTGACGGAATTGCAAGATTTCACCGAAACAAACGCTGCATTGTGGAGTATGATAAGCGATTTTTAGAAAAATCTCTAGGGGGCCCACTTTTGCAAATTCAGGTTCTCTAGGGCGAGGCCTATAATTCTACTAGCCATGAAAAAAAACCTAGCTCGATTCCATGTCCGGAAGGCAAAGATCTCAAGGTCTTAAATTTGCCCTCAAATCTGCATCGGTAGTCCCCTAGTGTTGTGGCCACCAGCGTACCTTAATGCCATGGGTAAGCGATGTAATTGATACTAACATCATCTACGCTATCTAGCCTAACTTCCTGTGTGCCACTCCTGCCTTACCCAGCTCGTTTCGGAACACGGGTGGACCCAGACATCTTCGACGGAATTGCAAGATTTCACCGAAACAAACGTTGCTTTGTGGACTATGATAAGGGATTTTTAAGAAAAATCTATAGGGGCCCACTTTTGCCAATTCAGGTTCTCTAGGGTGAGGCCTATAATTCTACAGCTGTGAAAAGAAATCTAGCTCGATTCCATGTCCGGAAGGCAAAGATCTCAAGGTCTTAAATTTGCCCTCAAATCTGCATCGACAGTCCCCCTGTGTCACGGCCACCAGTGTACCTTAATGCCATGGGTACATGATGTAATTGATACTTACATCATCTACGTGTCTAGCCTAACTTCCTATGTGCCACTCCCGCCTTACCCAGCTCATTTCGGAACACGGGTGGACCCAGACATCTTCGACGGAATTGCAAGATTTCACCGAAACAAACGCTGCTTTGTGGACTATGATAAGCGATTTTTTAGAAAAATCTCTAGGAGGCCCACTTTTGCCAATTCAGGTTCTCTAGGGTGAGGCCTATAATTCTGTAGCCATGAAAAAAAACCTAGCTCGATTCCATGTCCGGAAGGCAAAGATCTCAAGGTCTTAAATTTGCCCTCAAATCTGCATCGGTAGTCCCCTAGTGTTGCAGCCACCAGCGTACCCTAATGCCATGGGTAAGCGATGTAATTGATACTAACATCATCTACGCTGTCTAGCCTAACTTCCTATGTGCCACTCCTGCCTTACCCAGCTCGTTTCGGAACACGGGTGGACCCAGACATCTTCGACGGAATTGCAAGATTTCACCGAAACAAACGCTGCTTTGTGGACTATGATAAGTGATTTTTTAGAAAAATCTCTAGGAGGCCCACTTTTGCCAATTCAGGTTCTCTAGGGTGAGGCCTGTAATTCTAGCAGCTGTGAAAAAAAATCCTAGCTCGATTCCATGTCCGGAAGGCAAAGATCTCAAGGTCTTAAATTTGCCCTCAAATCTGCATCGGTAGTCCCCTAGTGTTGCAGCCACCAGCGTACCTTAATGCCATGGGTAAGCGATGTAATTGATACTACATCATCTACGCTATCTAGCCTAACTTCCTATGTGCCACTCCTGCCTTACCCAGCTCGTTTCGGAACACGGGTGGACCCAGACATCTTCGACGGAATTGCAAGATTTCACCGAAACAAACGCTTGCTTTGTGGACTATGATAAGGATTTTTAAGAAAAATCTATAGGAGGCCCACTTTTGCCAATTCAGGTTCTCTAGGGTGAGGCCTATAATTCTGCAGCCGTGAAAAAAAATCTAGCTCGATTCCATGTCCGGAAGGCAAAGATCTCAAGGTCTTAAATTTGCCCTCAAATCTGCATCGGTAGTCCCCTAGTGTTGCGGCCACCAGCGATACCTTAATGCCATGGGTAAGCGATGTAATTGATACTAACATCATCTACGCTGTCTAGCCTAACTTCCTATGTGCCACTCCTACCTTACCCAGCTCATTTCGAAACACGGGTGGACCCAGACATCTTTGATGGAATTGCAAGATTTCACCGAAACAAACGCTGCTTTGTGGAGTATGATAAGCAATTTTTAGAAAATTCTCTAGGGGGCCCACTTTTGCAAATTCAGGTTCTATACGGTGAGGCCTGTAATTCTACAGCCATGAAAAAAAAACCTAGCTCGATTCCATGTCCAAAAGGCAAAGATCTCAAGGTCTTAAATTTGCCCTCAAATCTGCATCGGTAGTCCCCTAGTGTTGCAGCCACCAGCATACCCTAATGCCATGGGTAAGCGATGTAATTGATACTAACATCATCTACGCTATCTAGCCTAACTTCCTATGTGCCACTCCTGCCTTACCCAGCTCGTTTCGGAACACGGGTGGACCCAGACATCTTCGACGGAATTGCAAGATTTCACCGAAACAAACGTTGCTTTGTGGACTATGACAAGGGATTTTTAAGAAAAATCTATAGAAGCCCACTTTTGGCAATTCAGGTTCTCTAGGGTGAGGCCTGTAATTCTGCAGTCGTGAAAAAAAATCTAGCTTGATTCCATGTCCGGAAGGCAGAGATCTCAAGGTCTTAAATTTGCCCTCAAATCTGCATCGGTAGTCCCCTGGTGTTGCGGCCACTAGCATACCTTAGTGCCATGGGTAAGCGATGTAATTGATACTAACATCATCTACGCTGTCTAGCCTAACTTCCTATGTGCCACTCCTACCTTACCCAGCTCATTTCGAAACACGGGTGGACCCAGACATCTTTGATGGAATTGCAAGATTTCACCGAAACAAACGCTGCTTTGTGGAGTATGATAAGCAATTTTTAGAAAATTCTCTAGGGGGCCCACTTTTGCAAATTCAGGTTCTATACGGTGAGGCCTGTAATTCTACAGCCATGAAAAAAAACCTAGCTCGATTCCATGTCCAAAAGGCAAAGATCTCAAGGTCTTAAATTTGCCCTCAAATCTGCATCGGTAGTCCCCTAGTGTTGCAGCCACCAGCGTACCTTAATGCCATGGGTAAGCGATGTAATTGATACTAACATCATCTACGCTATCTAGCCTAACTTCCTGTGTGCCACTCCTGCCTTACCCAGCTCGTTTCGGAACACGGGTGGACCCAGAAATCTTCGATAGAATTGCAAGATTTCACCGAAACAAACGTTGCTTTGTGGACTATGATAAGGGATTTTTAAGAAAAATCTATAGGGGCCCACTTTTGCCAATTCAGGCTCTCTAGGGTGAGGCCTATAATTCTGCAGCTGTGAAAAGAAATCTAGCTCAATTCCATGTCCGGAAGGCAAAGATCTCAAAATCTTAAATTTGCCCTCAAATCTACATCGGCAGTCCCCCGGTGTCGTGGCCACCAGTGTACCTTAACGCCATGGGTACATGATGTAATTGATACTTACATCATCTACGCTGTCTAGCCTAACTTCCTATGTGCCACTCCTACCTTACCCAGCTCGTTTCAGAACACCGGTGGACCCAGACATCTTCGACGGAATTGCAAGATTTCACCGAAACAAACGCTACTTTGTGGACTATGATAAGCAATTTTTTAGAAAAATCTCTAGGAGGCCCACTTTTGCCAATTCAGGTTCTCTAGGGTGAGGCCTATAATTCTGTAGCCGTGAAAAAAAACCTAGGTCGATTCCATGTCCGGAAGGCAAAGATCTCAAGGTCTTAAATTTGCCCTCAAATCTGCATCGGTAGTCCCCTAGTGTTGCATCCACCAGCATACCTTAATGCCATGGGTAAGCGATGTAATTGATACTAACATCATCTACGCTATCTAGCCTAACTTCCTGTGTGCCACTCCTACCTTACCCAGCTCGTTTCGGAACACGGGTGGACCCAGACATCTTCGACGGAATTGCAAGATTTCACCAAAACAAATGTTGCTTTGTGGACTATGATAAGGGATTTTTAAGAAAAATCTATAGGGGCCCACTTTTGCCAATTCAGGTTCTCTAGGGTGAGGCCTATAATTCTGCAGCTGTGAAAATAAATCTAGCTCGATTCCATGTCCAGAAGGCAAAGATCTCAAGGTCTTAAATTTGCCCTCAAATCTGCATCGGTAGTCCCCCGGTGTCGCGGCCACCAGTGTACCTTAACGCCATGGGTACATGATGTAATTGATACTTACATCATCTACGCTGTCTAGCCTAACTTCCTATGTGCCACTCCTACCTTACCTAGCTCATTTCAGAACATGGGTGGACCCAGACATCTTCGATGGAATTGCAAGATTTCACCAAAACAAACGCTACTTTGTGGACTATGATAAGCAATTTTTTAGAAAAATCTCTAGGAGGCCCACTTTTGCCAATTTAGGTTCTCTAGGGTGAGGGCCTATAATTCTGTAGCTGTGAAAAAAAACCTAGCTCGATTCCATGTCCAGAAGGCAAAGATCTCAAGGTCTTAAATTTGCCCTCAAATCTGCATCGGTAGTCCCCTAGTGTTGCGGCCACCAGCATACCTTAATGCCATGGGTAAGCAATGTAATTGATACTAACATCATCTACTGCTGTCTAGCCTAACTTCCTTGTGTGCCACTCCTACCTTACCCAGCTCGTTTCGGAACACAGGTGGACCCAGACATCTTCAACGGAATTGCAAGATTTCACCGAAACAAACGCTACTTTGTGGAGTATGATAAGGCAATTTTTAGAAAATTCTCTAGGGGCCCACTTTTGCCAATTCAGGTTCTCTAGGGTGAGGCCTGTAATTCTACAGCCATGAAAAAAAACCTAGCTCGATTCCATGTCCAAAAGGCAAAGATCTCAAGGTCTTAAATTTGCCCTCAAATCTGCATCGGTAGTCCCCTAGTGTTGCATCCACCAGCATACCTTAATGCCATGGGTAAGCAATGTAATTGATACTAACATCATCTACGCTATCTAGCCTAACTTCCTATGTGCCACTCCTACCTTACCCAGCTCATTTCAGAACATGGGTGGACCCAGACATCTTCGACGGAATTGCAAGATTTCACCGAAACAAACGCTACTTTGTGGACTATGATAAGCAATTTTTTAGAAAAATCTCTAGGAGGCCCACTTTTGCCAATTTCAGGTTCTCTAGGGTGAGGCCTATAATTCTGTAGCCGTGAAAAAAAACCTAGCTCGATTCCATGTCCAGAAGGCAAAGATCTCAAGGTCTTAAATTTGCCCTCAAATCTGCATCGGTAGTCCCCTAGTGTTGCGGCCACCAGCGTACCTTAATGCCATGGGTAAGCGATGTAATTGATACTAACATCATCTACGCTGTCTAGCCTAACTTCCTGTGTGCCACTCCTGCCTTACCCAGCTCGTTTCGGAACACGGGTGGACCCAGACATCTTCGACGGAATTGCAAGATTTCACCGAAACAAACATTGCTTTGTGGACTATGATAAGGGATTTTTAAGAAAAATCTATAGGGGCCCACTTTTGCCAATTCAGGTTCTCTAGGGTGAGGCCTATAATTCTGCAGCTGTGAAAAGAAATCTAGCTCGATTCCATGTCCGGAAGGCAAAGATCTCAAGGTCTTAAATTTGCCCTCAAATCTGCATCGGTAGTCCCCCGGTGTCGTGGCCACCAGTGTACCTTAACGCCATGGGTACATGATGTAATTGATACTTACATCATCTATGCTGTCTAGCCTAACTTCCTATGTGCCACTCCTACCTTACCCAGCTCGTTTCAGAACACCGGTGGACCCAGACATCTTCGACGGAATTGCAAGATTTCACCGAAACAAACGCTACATTGTGGAGTATGATAAGCGATTTTTAGAAAAATCTCTAGGGGGCCCACTTTTGCAAATTCAGGTTCTCTAGGGCGAGGCCTATAATTCTACAGCCATGAAAAAAAACCTAGCTCGATTCCATGTCCGGAAGGCAAAGATCTCAAGGTCTTAAATTTGCCCTCAAATCTGCATCGGTAGTCCCCTAGTGTTGTGGCCACCAGCGTACCTTAATGCCATGGGTAAGCGATGTAATTGATACTAACATCATCTACGCTGTCTAGCCTAACTTCCTGTGTGCCACTCCTGCCTTACCCAGCTCGTTTCGGAACACGGGTGGACCCAGACATCTTCAATGGAATTGCAAGATTTCACCGAAACAAACGTTGCTTTATGGACTATGATAAGGGATTTTTAAGAAAAATCTATAGGGGCCCACTTTTGCCAATTCAGGTTCTCTAGGGTGAGGCCTATAATTCTACAGCTGTGAAAATAAATCTAGCTCGATTCCATGTCCGAAAGGCAAAGATCTCAAGGTCTTAAATTTGCCCTCAAATCTGCATCGACAGTCCCCCGGTGTCATGGCCACCAGTGTACCTTAACACCATGGGTACATGATGTAATTGATACTTACATCATCTACGCTGTCTAGCCTAACTTCCTATGTGCCACTCCCGCCTTACCCAGCTCGTTTCGGAACACGGGTGGACCCAGACATCTTCGACGGAATTGCAAGATTTCACCGAAACAAACACTGCATTTGTGGACTATGATAAGCGATTTTTTAGAAAAATCTCTAGGAGGCCCACTTTTGCCAATTCAGGTTCTCTAGGGTGAGGCCTATAATTCTGTAGCCATGAAAAAAAACCTAGCTCGATTCCATGTCCGGAAGGCAAAGATCTCAAGGTCTTAAATTTGCCCTCAAATCTGCATCGGTAGTCCCCTAGTGTTGCAGCCACCAGCGTACCCTAATGCCATGGGTAAGCGATGTAATTGATACTAACATCATCTACGCTGTCTAGCCAAACTTCCTATGTGCCACTCCTGCCTTACCCAGCTCGTTTCGGAACACGGGTGGACCCAGACCTCTTCGACGGAATTGCAAGATTTCACCAAAACAAACGCTGCTTTGTGGACTATGATAAGTGATTTTTTAGAAAAATCTCTAGGAGGCCCACTTTTGACAATTCAGGTTCTCTAGGGTGAGGCCTATAATTCTGTAGCCATGAAAAAAAACCTAGCTCGATTCCATGTCCGGAAGGCTAAGATCTCAAGGTCTTAAATTTGCCCTCAAATCTGCATCGGTAGTCCCCTAGTGTTGCAGCCACCAGCATACCCTAATGCCATGGGTAAGCGATGTAATTGATACTAACATCATCTACGCTATCTAGCCTAACTTCCTATGTGCCACTCCTGCCTTACCCAGCTCGTTTCGGAACACGGGTGGACCCAGACATCTTCGATGGAATTGCAAGATTTCACCGAAACAAATGTTGCTTTGTGGACTATGACAAGGGATTTTTAAGAAAAATCTATAGAAGCCCACTTTTGGCAATTCAGGTTCTCTAGGGTGAGGCCTGTAATTCTGCAGTCGTGAAAAAAAATCTAGCTTGATTCCATGTCCGGAAGGCAGAGATCTCAAGGTCTTAAATTTGCCCTCAAATCTGCATCGGTAGTCCCATGGTGTTGCAGCCACTAGCGTACCTTAATGCCATGGGTAAGCGATGTAATTGATACTAACATCATCTACGCTGTCTAGCCTAACTTCCTATGTGCCACTCCTACCTTACCCAGCTCATTTCGAAACACGGGTGGACCCAGACATCTTTGATGGAATTGCAAGATTTCACCGAAACAAACGCTGCTTTGTGGAGTATGATAAGCAATTTTTAGAAAATTCTCTAGGGGGCCCACTTTTGCAAATTCAGGTTCTATACGGTGAGGCCTGTAATTCTACAGCCATGAAAAAAAACCTAGCTCGATTCCATGTCCAAAGGCAAAGATCTCAAGGTCTTAAATTTGCCCTCAAATCTGCATCGGTAGTCCCCTAGTGTTGCAGCCACCAGTGTACCTTAATGCCATGGGTAAGCGATGTAATTGATACTAACATCATCTACGCTATCTAGCCTAACTTCCTGTGTGCCACTCCTGCCTTACCCTAGCTCGTTTCGGAACACGGGTGGACCTAGAAATCTTCGATAGAATTGCAAGATTTCACCGAAACAAACGTTGCTTTGTGGACTATGATAAGGGATTTTTAAGAAAAATCTATAGGGGCCCACTTTTGCCAATTCAGGCTCTCTAGGGTGAGGCCTATAATTCTGCAGCTGTGAAAAGAAATCTAGCTCGATTCCATGTCCGGAAGGCAAAGATCTCAAGGTCTTAAGTTTGCCCTCAAATCTGCATCGGCAGTCCCCCGGTGTCATGGCCACCAGTGTACCTTAACGCCATGGGTACATGATGTAATTGATACTTACATCATCTACGCTGTCTAGCCTAACTTCCTATGTGCCACTCCTACCTTACCCAGCTCGTTTCAGAACACGGGTGGACCCAGACATCTTCGACGGAATTGCAAGATTTCACCGAAACAAACGCTACTTTGTGGACTATGATAAGCAATTTTTTAGAAAAATCTCTAGGAGGCCCACTTTTGCCAATTCAGGTTCTCTAGGGTGAGGCCTATAATTCTATAGCCGTGAAAAAAAACCTAGCTCGATTCCATGTCCGGAAGGCAAAGATCTCAAGGTCTTAAATTTGCCCTCAAATCTGCATCGGTAGTCCCCTAGTGTTGCATCCACCAGCATACCTTAATGCCATGGGTAAGCGATGTAATTGATACTAACATCATCTACGCTATCTAGCCTAACTTCATGTGTGCCACTCCTGCCTTACCCAGCTCGTTTTGGAACACGGGTGGACCCAGACATCTTCGATGGAATTGCAAGATTTCACCGAAACAAACGTTGCTTTGTGGACTATGATAAGGGATTTTTAAGAAAAATCTATAGGGGCCCACTTTTGCCAATTCAGGTTCTCTAGGGTGAGGCCTATAATTCTGCAGCTGTGAAAATAAATCTAGCTCGATTCCATGTCCAGAAGGCAAAGATCTCAAGGTCTTAAATTTGCCCTCAAATCTGCATCGGTAGTCCCCCGGTGTCGCGGCCACCAGTGTACCTTAACGCCATGGGTACATGATGTAATTGATACTTACATCATCTACGCTGTCTAGCCTAACTTCCTATGTGCCACTCCTACCTTACCTAGCTCATTTCAGAACATGGGTGGACCCAGACATCTTCGACAGAATTGCAAGATTTCACCGAAAACAAACGCTACTTTGTGGACTATGATAAGCAATTTTTTAGAAAAATCTCTAGGAGGCCCACTTTTGCCAATTTAGGTTCTCTAGGGTGAGGCCTATAATTCTGTAGCCGTGAAAAAAAAACCTAGCTCGATTCCATGTCCAGAAGGCAAAGATCTCAAGGTCTTAAATTTGCCCTCAAATCTGCATCGGTAGTCCCCTAGTGTTGCGGCCACCAGCATACCTTAATGCCATGGGTAAGCGATGTAATTGATACTAACATCATCTACGCTGTCTAGCCTAACTTCCTGTGTGCCACTCCTACCTTACCCAGCTCGTTTTGGAACACAGGTGGACCCAGACATCTTCAACGGAATTGCAAGATTTCACCGAAACAAACGCTACTTTGTGGAGTATGATAAGCAATTTTTAGAAAATTCTCTAGGGGGCCCACTTTTGCAAATTCAGGTTCTCTAGGGTGAGGCCTGTAATTCTACAGCCATGAAAAAAAACCTAGCTCGATTCCATGTCCAAAAGGCAAAGATCTCAAGGTCTTAAATTTGCCCTCAAATCTGCATCGGTAGTCCCCTAGTGTTGCATGCCACCAGCAGTACCTTAATGCCATGGGTAAGCAATGTAATTGATACTAACATCATCTACGCTATCTAGCCTAACTTCCTGTGTGCCACTCCTGCCTTACCCAGCTCGTTTCGGAACACGGGTGGACCCAGACATCTTCGACGGAATTGCAAGATTTCACCGAAACAAACGTTGCTTTGTGGACTATGATAAGGGATTTTTAAGAAAAATCTATAGGGGCCCACTTTTGCCAATTCAGGTTCTCTAGGGTGAGGCCTATAATTCTATAGCCATGAAAAAAACCTAGCTCGATTCCATGTCCGGAAGGCAAAGATCTCAAGGTCTTAAATTTGCCCTCAAATCTGCATCGGTAGTCCCCTAGTGTTGCAGGCCACCAGCATACCTTAATGCCATGGGTAAGCGATGTAATTGATACTAACATCATCTACGCTAGTCTAGCCTAACTTCCTGTGTGCCACTCCTGCCTTACCCAGCTCGTTTCGGAACACGGGTGGACCCAGACATCTTCGATGGAATTGCAAGATTTCACCGAAACAAACGTTGCTTTGTGGACTATGATAAGGGATTTTTAAGAAAAATCTATAGGGGCCCACTTTTGCCAATTCAGGTTCTCTAGGGTGAGGCCTATAATTCTGCAGCTGTGAAAATAAATCTAGCTCGATTCCATGTCCAGAAGGCAAAGATCTCAAGGTCTTAAATTTGCCCTCAAATCTGCATCGGCTAGTCCCCCGGTGTCGCGGCCACCAGTGTACCTTAACGCCATGGGTACATGATGTAATTGATACTTACATCATCTACGCTATCTAGCCTAACTTCCTATGTGCCACTCCTACCTTACCCAGCTCATTTCAGAACATGGGTGGACCCAGACATCTTCGACGGAATTGCAAGATTTCACCGAAACAAACGCTACTTTGTGGACTATGATAAGCAATTTTTTAGAAAAATCTCTAGGAGGCCCACTTTTGCCAATTTAGGTTCTCTAGGGTGAGGCCTATAATTCTGTAGCCGTGAAAAAAAACCTAGCTCGATTCCATGTCCAGAAGGCAAAGATCTCAAGGTCTTAAATTTGCCCTCAAATCTGCATCGGTAGTCCCCTAGTGTTGTGGCCACCAGCGTACCTAATGCCATGGGTAAGCGATGTAATTGATACTAACATCATCTACGCTGTCTAGCCTAACTTCCTGTGTGCCACTCCTAGCCTTACCTAGCTCATTTCGGAACACAGGTGGACCCTAGACATCTTCGACGGAATTGCAAGATTTCACCAAAACAAACGTTGCTTTGTGGACTATGATAAGGGATTTTTAAGAAAAATCTATAGGAGCCCACTTTTGCCAATTCAGGTTCTCTAGGGTGAGGCCTGTAATTCTGCAGTCGTGAAAAAAAATCTAGCTCGATTCCATGTCCAGAAGGCAAAGATCTCAAGGTCTTAAATTTGCCCTCAAATCTACATCGGTAGTCCCCTGGTGTTGCAGCCACCAGCGTACCTTAATGCCATGGGTAAGCGATCTAATTGATACTAACATCATCTACGCTGTCTAGCCTAACTTACTGTGTGCCACTCTTGCCTTACCCAGCTCATTTCGGAACACGAGTGGACCCAGACATCTTTGACGGAATTGCAAGATTTCACCGAAACAAACGCTGCATTGTGGAGTATGATAAGCGATTTTTAGAAAAATCTCTAGGGGGCCCACTTTTGCAAATTCAGGTTCTCTAGGGCGAGGCCTATAATTCTACAGCCATGAAAAAAAACCTAGCTCGATTCCATGTCCGAAAGGCAAAGATCTCAAGGTCTTAAATTTGCCCTCAAATCTGCATCGGTAGTCCCCTAGTGTTGTGGCCACCAGCGTACCTTAATGCCATGGGTAAGCGATGTAATTGATACTAACATCATCTACGCTGTCTAGCCTAACTTCCTGTGTGCCACTCCTGCCTTACCCAGCTCGTTTCGGAACACGGGTGGACCCAGACATCTTCGATGGAATTGCAAGATTTCACCGAAACAAACGTTGCTTTGTGGACTATGATAAGGGATTTTTAAGAAAAATCTATAGGGGCCCACTTTTGCCAATTCAGGTTCTCTAGGGTGAGGCCTATAATTCTGCAGCTGTGAAAATAAATCTAGCTCGATTCCATGTCCGAAGGCAAAGATCTCAAGGTCTTAAATTTGCCCTCAAATCTGCATCGGCAGTCCCCCGGTGTTGCGGCCACCAGTGTACCTTAACGCCATGGGTACATGATGTAATTGATACTTACATCATCTACGCTATCTAGCCTAACTTCCTATGTGCCACTCCTACCTTACCCAGCTCATTTCAGAACATGGGTGGACCCAGACATCTTCGACGGAATTGCAAGATTTCACCGAAACAAACGCTACTTTGTGGACTATGATAAGCTAATTTTTTAGAAAAATCTCTAGGAGGCCCACTTTTGCCAATTTAGGTTCTCTAGGGTGAGGCCTATAATTCTGTAGCTGTGAAAAAAAACCTAGCTCGATTCCATGTCCAGAAGGCAAAGATCTCAAGGTCTTAAATTTGCCCTCAAATCTGCATCGGTAGTCCCCTAGTGTTGCGGCCACCAGCGTACCTTAATGCCATGGGTAAGCGATGTAATTGATACTAACATCATCTACGCTGTCTAGCCTAACTTCCTATGTGCCACTCCTACCTTACCTAGCTCATTTCGGAACATAGGTGGACCTAGACATCTTCGACGGAATTGCAAGATTTCACCAAAACAAACGTTGCTTTGTGGACTATGATAAGGGATTTTTAAGAAAAATCTATAGGAGCCCA
This sequence comes from Miscanthus floridulus, assembly GCF_019320115.1. NCBI lineage: Eukaryota > Viridiplantae > Streptophyta > Magnoliopsida > Poales > Poaceae > Miscanthus > Miscanthus floridulus. The sequence continues at coordinate 3,104 of NW_027097959.1, read as the reverse complement.
CTTTTGCCAATTCAGGTTCTCTAGGGTGAGGCCTGTAATTCTGCAGTCGTGAAAAAAAATCTAGCTCGATTCCATGTCCGGGAGGCAAAGATCTCAAGGTCTTAAATTTGCCCTCAAATCTACATCGGTAGTCCCCTGGTGTTGCGGCCACCAGCGTACCTTAATGCCATGGGTAAGCGATCTAATTGATACTAACATCATCTACGCTGTCTAGCCTAACTTACTGTGTCCCACTCTTGCCTTACCCAGCTCATTTCGGAACACGGGTGGACCCAGACATCTTTGACGGAATTGCAAGATTTCACCGAAACAAACGCTGCATTGTGGAGTATGATAAGCGATTTTTAGAAAAATCTCTAGGGGGCCCACTTTTGCAAATTCAGGTTCTCTAGGGCGAGGCCTATAATTCTACAGCCATGAAAAAAAACCTAGCTCGATTCCATGTCCGAAAGGCAAAGATCTCAAGGTCTTAAATTTGCCCTCAAATCTGCATCGACAGTCCCCCGGTGTCACGGCCACCAGTGTACCTTAACGCCATGGGTACATGATGTAATTGATACTTACATCATCTACGCTGTCTAGCCTAACTTCCTATGTGCCACTCCTGCCTTACCCAGCTCGTTTCGGAACACGGGTGGACCCAGACATCTTCGACGGAATTGCAAGATTTCACCGAAACAAACGCTACTTTGTGGACTATGATAAGCGATTTTTTAGAAAAATCTCTAGGAGGCCCACTTTTGCCAATTCAGGTTCTCTAGGGTGAGGCCTATAATTCTGTAGCCATGAAAAAAAACCTAGCTCGATTCCATGTCCGGAAGGCAAAGATCTCAAGGTCTTAAATTTGCCCTCAAATCTGCATCGGTAGTCCCCTAGTGTTGCAGCCACCAGCGTACCCTAATGCCATGGGTAAGCGATGTAATTGATACTAACATCATCTACGCTATCTAGCCTAACTTCCTATGTGCCACTCCTGCCTTACCCAGCTCGTTTCGGAACACGGGTGGACCCAGACATCTTCGACGGAATTGCAAGATTTCACCAAAACAAACGCTGCTTTGTGGACTATGATAAGTGATTTTTTAGAAAAATCTCTAGAGGCCCACTTTTGCCAATTCAGGTTCTCTAGGGTGAGGCCTATAATTCTATAGCCGTGAAAAAAAACCTAGCTCGATTCCATGTCCAGAAGGCAAAGATCTCAAGGTCTTAAATTTGCCCTCAAATCTGCATCGGTAGTCCCCTAGTGTTGCGCCACCAGCGATACCTTAATGCCATGGGTAAGCATGATGTAATTGATACTAACATCATCTACGCTGTCTAGCCTAACTTCCTATGTGCCACTCCTGCCTTACCCAGCTCGTTTCGGAACACGGGTGGACCCAGACATCTTCGACGGAATTGCAAGATTTCACCGAAAACAAACGCTGCTTGTGGACTATGATAAGCGGATTTTTAAGAAAAATCTCTAGGAGGCCCACTTTTGCCAATTCAGGTTCTCTAGGGTGAGGCCTATAATTCTAGTCAGCCTGTGAAAAAAAATCCTAGCTCGATTCCATGTCCGGAAGGCAAAGATCTCAAGGTCTTTAAATTTGCCCTCAAATCTGCATCGGTAGTCCCCTGGTGTTGCGGCCACTAGCGTACCTTAATGCCATGGGTAAGCGATGTAATTGATACTAACATCATCTACGCTGTCTAGCCTAACTTCCTATGTGCCACTCCTACCTTACCCAGCTCATTTCGAAACACGGGTGGACCCAGACATCTTTGACGGAATTGCAAGATTTCACCGAAACAAACGCTACTTTGTGGAGTATGATAAGCAATTTTTAGAAAATTCTCTAGGGGGCCCACTTTTGCAAATTCAGGTTCTCTAGGGTGAGGCCTGTAATTCTACAGCCATGAAAAAAAAACCTAGCTCGATTCCATGTCCAAAAGGCAAAGATCTCAAGGTCTTAAATTTGCCCTCAAATCTGCATCGGTAGTCCCCTAGTGTTGCATCCACCAGCATACCTTAATGCCATGGGTAAGCGAATGTAATTGATACTAACATCATCTACGCTATCTAGCCTAACTTCCTGTGTGCCACTCCTGCCTTACCCAGCTCAGTTTCGGAACACGGTGGACCCAGACATCTTCGACGGAATTGCAAGATTTCACCGAAACAAACGTTGCTTTGTGGACTATGATAAGGGATTTTTAAGAAAAATCTATAGGGGCCCCACTTTTGCCAATTCAGGTTCTCTAGGGTGAGGCCTATAATTCTGCAGCTGTGAAAATAAATCTAGCTCGATTCCATGTCCGAAGGCAAAGATCTCAAGGTCTTAAATTTGCCCTCAAATCTGCATCGGCAGTCCCCCGGTGTCGCTGGCCACCAGTGTACCTTAACGCCATGGGTACATGATGTAATTGATACTTACATCATCTACGCTGTCTAGCCTAACTTCCTATGTGCCACTCCTACCATTACCCAGCTCATTTCAGAACACGGGTGGACCCAGACATCTTCGACGGAATTGCAAGATTTCACCGAAACAAACGCTACTTTGTGGACTATGATAAGCAATTTTTAGAAAAATCTCTAGGAGGCCCACTTTTGCCAATTTCAGGTTCTTAGGGTGAGGCCTATAATTCTGTAGCCATGAAAAAAACCTAGCTCGATTCCATGTCCGGAAGGCTAAAGATCTCAAGGTCTTAAATTTGCCCTCAAATCTACATCGACAGTCCCCGTTGTAAGGCCAACCAGTGTATCTTTAAACGCCATGGGTACATGATGATGTAATGATACTTACATCATCTACGCCTGTCTAGCCTAAACTTCCTATGTGCCACTCCTGCCTTACCCAGGCTCGTTCAGAACACGGGTGGACCAGACAATCTTCGAACGATGCAAGCATTTCACCGAACCAAACGCTGCTTTGTGGACTATGATAAGAGATTTTAGAAAATCTCTAGGAGGCCCACTTTTGCAATTCAGGTTCTCTAGGGTGAGGCCTGTAATTCTGTAGCCGTGAAAAAAACCTAGCTCGATTCCATGTCTAGAAGGCTAAGATCTCAAGGTCTTAAATTTGCCCTCAAATCTGCATCGGTAGTCCCCTAGTGTTGCA